>NW_020664420.1:16079948-16093825 GCF_002925995.2 Terrapene triunguis | reverse complement strand
GTTGGCCCGAGCTGCTCTAGGGGAAGAGGCAGTCCCATTTCCCCCACCCCCTTAGCAGCTGAGCCAGGTTGAATTCCAATTCCCCCAGGAGTAACTCACCTGGGTTGTACACTGCACAGATGCTTGGGAAGCAGCTCAGCTGCTGGTCTCTCCTTGGTCTCCGCTCTCCTGCCCTCCCCTCACACAGAAAACACCTGGCTGGCGTCACTGCTTCCCAACCCCCCGAATGTTGCTCTGTGCCTCCCTAAGGGGCTGGGTGGGGGAGAGCAGAAACTGAAGGTACTCTGTGCCTGCCAGTCAGTTTCCCCACGTGGGTTGTGCAGTGAATCAACAGGAGCAGCTCTCCTGCCCTCCCCTTACGCAGACCATGTTGGGGAAACTGCCCAGCAGGGTACAGAGCTCCTGGTGTCACTACTAGCCCTGTCCTACATTCCTCTGCAGGGAGGAAGCAGGGCTAAGGGAGAAATCTGGACATCCCCCTCCCAATGCGTCGCTTCTGCAACATATCCAGTGGGGGTGGGGGGGCAATGCCCCCCCCCATCTCCACCCATGCAGTTACTCCGTTTACTCACACTGTTGTACTGGTTGAATGCAAACTAGATACACGGTTGTGCACCTTGTTTGAGACTGTCCCTTAAAGTCATTCATTGGGTTTAATAGTTAACACCCACATTGAGATGAGTAGGGACAGGTCTCAGCTGTTTCAAACTAAATTGATGTTAATTTTCCAAATGCAAACTGATGTAACTTTCAACCCTGAGGACTTAAAACTTTCTTAATTCTTAAATTACAGTTTGTAGTCTATGCTTAAAAATTAGATCGACTTTGCTACATTGCTTAGAGCTATGAAAAAGTTTTGTGCCCTTAGCACCGTAGTTAGATCAATCCAACCCCCAGTATAGCTGCAGCTAGGTCAACTGAAGAATTTTCCGTCAACCTAGCTACCACCTCTCAGAAAGCCACATCCGTAAATCAGTCTATCAGCAGACCATTTTTGCGGATCAGATGCAGATACAAATTTTGTATCCCCGCGGGGCTCTACTCATGTACTTTGTCCTTTGTAAGCTTCATTGTGCTTATTTGAGATAACTATCATGAATTGTCAAAACAGCTGTGATAGCTTGTTTCTGACCCCATTGACATCTTTGAAGGAGAAGCCATGGGCTAAGAACTACTGAGTGGAATGGAACACAAGTGAAATACTCATGGTGGTCTGACCTATTGAAGAGGCAGGCAGATGCACTCTGCACAAGCTAGAGCCTTTGCAATGCTTCTGTATGGATTGCTCTGGCCAGGAGGAAATTATGCTTCCTATAAAGTTGGAGATGAAAGAAGTTACTCTTTGCCACTGATGCTACCTGGTTATTGAGGCCTGTTACTAAGACTCCAAGGCTGCATACTGCTTTTAGTGGAGGAAGACACCTTTGAGAGTGAAGTCCGTGTCTTGACTAGTTCTTCAGAATGTTTCCCTCTTCCTACAAACATCTCTTCAGTTATGCATGGATTTAGTGTTAGCCCTTTTATCCAGATGATGATTCATGGAAGACATTGTGACATCCCTGTGATGATGATAGTTATACCTGTGGAAAATAATGCAGCTAAATGTTTGTCATATTGTTGACATCTCACTACATCTCCAAACAGTGATATTGATGGGATTGTGCAGGTGAGGTCTTTTGGGGAAGAGGAGTAGTTGCCCAGCACTACATTAATGCTCCTTGATCATTACCTGTTAGGTTCACTCCCTCTGGGGCACCTGGCATTGGCCACTGTCGGTAGACAGGATACTGAGCTGGATGGACCTTTGGTCTAACCCAGTATGGCCGTTCTTATGTTCCTTTTGGAGAGAAATGATTTCAGTTATGGTAATGCTGTAACATCTATCCCAGTTATGTCCTGTAAGCAGGTCAGTAGTAGTTTGTGCTGTGTGTCAAAAACTATCTGAAACCCGATTAAAAGGATTTAGGATATTGGTGGATATCTTGATTCCTAACTGTCAGGATACTTAAGCACTGGAATAAATTGCCTAGGAATCTCCATCATTGGAGACTTCTAAGAGCAAATTAGACAAACACCTGTCAGGGATGGTCTAGATAATACTTAGTGCTATGATTGCAGGGGACTGGTCTAGATGACCTCCTGAAGTTCCTTCCAGTCCTATGATTCTATGTATAGCTTGGCTGCCACCACTTGCTGACTTTGGCTAAGATAAGTGTCGCTGGAAAGCTAAGTTTATCTAGGCTTCGCAAAAAGATCTCAGATTTTACTTCTGAACAGTTATGTAATAAAGACTATCTAATTTGCAATTTGTAGAACTAGTTAATTTTCCACAAACTGTACATTATGAATAATATCCCTTCCTTAGTGGAGCTCACAGGAATTGGTCCTCATGGACAGCACTTGATTGGATATACTTTATTGACTGAACTCTAGCTAATCAACCGACTAGGTAGTGCAAACGTCTACAGTGTTAGGATAAGGTAATCTGATCTTCATGGGCTTTATCTTCAAAACAGTTATCATTTTTTGTGAAAATATAAATGCTTTTCTGCATCATAGTACTCTAGGTGAGGAAACTGCACTCATACATAGGATACAAGACTAAGGGCTTGTCTACATTTGACATTTATTGCAGGTTAACTTGTGTCCACATACAGAATCTTCTAGTGCGAGTCATCTGGCATTTTAAAGTATGTTATTGAACCCACTTAAAAAACCCACTTCCAGGATGAGAGTACCCGCCACGAAGTAGGTGTGGATACATCTTCATCCTGAACAACTGTTGCATATCTGCCAAGTCCTTCCACTTCTATCATACACTGCTTTGCCCATTACCTGGATTATTGTTTTGTTTACTTATATACCCGCTAGTCCTCCGGGGTTATCCTGAATGGATGTCACTTTCCCATTTAAAAGCTGGTGTGCAGCCATGTGCTGTCCTTTGTGGTTCCAGCTCATGGGGATTCACATACCTGTTATGACTGCTCAATCATCAGGAGTATGTCCTGGACTTCGTTTCCCCCTGGAGAGTGTACAGGCTCATCTGAATTCTAGTCACTGCAGTCAAAAAAATCCCAGAATGCATAACAGTGATGGAGCAATAAACCACAGGATGTCCCACCAGAATACCTAGCACTTACATTTTGAAACATTGCTGTACTGTCTGGCTGCATCGATACAAGGAAAAATTACCTTAATCATCTTAACAGTGCAGTGTGTGTGCACTGCTCACATCAGTTATTGCAGATAACAGATACACAAACACTGCAAAAAGTTTCTAGTGTAGACATGCCCTAATGCTATTCCCAGTCTAGCTGATGTTCCTGGAGGTTCAGGCTTCCGAAGCTGTTGCACAGAGAACTGTATCAAAGCTGGAATGAAGGGGAAGATGTCTGCATTTGATATCATCCTGCAGCACAGGCTGATTTTTGGTTGCTTGGTATGGAATGCCAGAGATTTTTTTGCAGGTATAACAGCTGTAGTAGCTATTCTTCATTCAAGGAGTTTTGGGTTGCTTTGGTTCAGAAGACTGCAAGCAATCTTTCTGTACTGAGAACTATCCAGAACCTGAGATGAAACAGCAAATCCATAGAGCCCCCACAGAAAATTTCATAGTTTCTCAGTCAGTTCCTATGAACTATGACTGAAACGAGATAACTTCTAGCTGATAAATATGATCTTAAAGGGTTAAGATGACTCGTTGGAGGTTGCCATTTGTCTAGGAACAGTTGGAGTATATATTTTTTTCCCTAGGGCCATCAGGCAAGGAGAAAAGGGTACCTAATCTGCTCCAAAATAAATGGGAAGGCAGCAGTAGATTCATACACAAGGTACTAGATTAAAACATTTTAATATTCAAAACTATAAATCTATTTTTAATTGTCACATGCTGTCCAGGCTTTTCAGAAGAAGATAACCTGCACTCTGAAAAATGTGCCTCTATTCCTCTCCCAACTTTTTCAGTAAAAAAGTCTAATGTAGAGGTCCGGCTCGAGGTGTTCTGGGCCAGGGAATAAGGCTAAAGAAAAGGAGACCAATAGTCACTTCTTGGGATGCAGTTTACCTTAATGTAAAATTCCTGCATACTAACATTAAAGACCCTTGTGACCACTTGAGGATACAACATAACTGCTTAAGTTGACCTTCAGAGATGTTTCTTAAAAATGAGCTTGTGCCCTCTTTCTACCTGATGTAGAAAGAAGGCCTGACTTGTTTGAAAGTGTCTTTTCTTGTTGTGTTTTCTTACAAAGTAATTTAATGTAAAGTCTGATCCTTCCTTATTTTTCCAGGATATCGTCCTGGATGTCTGAGATGTGTATTTTGAACTCATTCCTTAATTGAGGGGGTGAGAAGATTAAATCTTTAGCAAACAATTAATTTCTCAAATTTATATCTGTTTATAGCTGAAATTATCAAGGTATCAGACTGTTAAACTACTTGTTAACAATAGTTGTCACACTCAGGTGTGTTACCATTTCATACCAGGTTTCTCAAGCAGATGCAACTTGAATTTCTAATGCAGAAAACATTCTTTTGGGAAAACCTTTCAGGTTGCCTTATAAAAGATCAAAAAGGACATTTTTTTTCTTTGTAGATCACCTTTAACTAAAAAGGCCATCTTGTTTTGCCTGCTTCTCTTCACAGGACTGCAGCTATACATTTAAAAGATTCTAGCTGATCCCTTTTAAGGGCAGTCTCTTGTAAGTGTTTCACTTTGTGTTAACTGATTGATGTAAACTTTCAAAAATCCACTGCTGTTGTCATTGATTTAAGTGAATAATTTTTTTGGTCCTAATTTTGCCAACTGTCTGCTAGTGAGCCGTAAGTAATCGTCACAGAATAAATTAACATTCATAGCCATACAATTTTGAAACAGAGAGAGTTGTTCTAAATAGTCTTAACTGTTATGTATGTTAGGCTGCTGAAGCCAAGTTTAATAGGAAAACATCTCTTTTAAAAATAAGCTCATGTTTGTCCATCAGAAGAGGAAGCTGGCTGGTGTGTGCACATGAACTAAGCACACAGGAATTGCAGAGTTGGCTGTGCGTACATGTGCGGCTGTGTCTGTGTTCTGAAAAATGGGAACTGTAGTTCTTCATCAGTGATAGCAATAGTCTCTCCAATTGGTGGAGCTTCATCAGTGGGGGAAAAATAGTTCTCGGTTTTCCTTATGTCTGTGCATGTGCGTGTGGAGGTTTGATGCAATGTGGTCTGGTTTAGTGAAGTACTGGAGTTGCTGCCTGTAGACAAACTTTGTTGGTTTAAAAGCACTTCTGTATGTCTGAACTCTTCAGTTTCATTTAAATGTTTCAAGCTTCCATTCATGATTATACAATACAACACAAAAGTAGCTGTTATTTTTCCCCTTCTTCTGTTAGCTGTCCTCTTCTGGCTTGAATTTTTTCCCGTGATTGCCTTACCTTGCTTTTTTACAAGGATGGCTACCTTTTCTGTCTTCTATCCCAGCACTCAATACTTTTTGCTGCTGACCTGCAAAGGATTCCTGGTATTTTGTTTGGGTATGTCTACACAGCAAAGAAAAACCTGCGGCTGGTCATGGCAGCCGACTCTGGGATCCTGCAGCGTGGGAGGGTTCCAGAGCTCGGGCTCCACCCCCAAACTCGAAAATCTACACAGCCCCTCAGCCAGAGCCCTGCAAGCCACAGTCAGCTGGCGGTTTTTCTTGGCTGTGTGAACATACCCTTTGCCTTGTTAGATGCTTATCAATAACTTCACCATTTTGCATGTAGGTTCTTTTGGGTCTGGATAACCAGTATCTGTATTTATATGCATGTATATAAGTTTTTAATTTTGTGTTTGTGCCAGGAGGTATTTCTCTTCCTTTAGCTTTACAAGACTCAGGCATACTGTTTATTGTTCCCTCATATTTTGACCTTTAATAAATTTCCCAACTGGCTTTCTTGGTTTTCACAATCTCTTGTTAGAATACTGTGCACAAACTAACCTTAGTTTGCAACAGCTGTGTTTCCTTTGGTTTTCCAGTTAACCAGTAGTTCTCCACAAGGGCTCCTAATGCATGTTAGGTGAAGCTGTTCATTGTGACTCCAGGGGGATGAGGGGGCATTCTGAACTGCCTCAGCAGGAAGGATTATGTTCTTTGATCTAGGGAGGCTACAGTAAAGTTACACTAATCATGCTGAGTAGCACTAAGGCTAGTGTAATTAATATTAAGACCTTCTCTGGGACCCTCGTCTGGGTTGTGCTGTGTGTATGACTCTTAATTGAAATATGCCATGTTCAGTGTGTGTAAAGGATTTCTGTCTGAGCTTCTGGAGTCACTTTCTCCGAGATCTCTTTAATAGTGACAGTGCTTTTTATCTAAGTTGCTGGTGGACAAATAACCTTTAAGAACTACTGCCAAACTCTGTCTGTTTAAAAAGGAAAAAAAGTCACACTTCTACCTAGAATATTTTTTACCTAAAGTTATTAATAATTGAAATATTAGAAGGAAAATCTCTTCAGTTTTACTGTGTGTTTGACAGCGCTCTTATTCAGATCTTTCACAAACCAGAAGAGTAACACCTTTTTAAAATTGGCAAAATTACTAATATTGCAGAGACTATTGTAAAACTACAAATATTGCATGAGGTGTTGGGGCCCCAGCTTCTAGCTCTGTTCTGACATTTATTTCAAGTGGATGGTGTCCTTTTAAATATCCCTATCTCTTCTCTCTTGCAAACTGAAAAGTTTATAAAACTTTTTTTTTTCTTGCCTCTTGAACAGAGCAGTGCTTTGCAGATCCCTGAGGTAATCTAGTGTTTACATTTAAGAAAATCATTCTGTAAATGGTACTAATGTATTACAGTTCTTTACAAAGGAACAATGACTCTTCTTTTGTTTTAGGAAATACACATAAAGGAACCCATAGACAAGGAATTAAATCTTCACCTATTACCAGGTAACTGCTGTTACATTGTATTTTGAATTTAGAATTCAAAATTATGTCTTCTCATGAAGCTGTGGCTATATAAAAAATATTCTCATTTGTTTGGTGCAGTAAACGCTCAAGAGACATCTGTATCTTGAGTAGTAAAATAGTGGATGTGAGGTAAGTAACCATACAGGCTGAATGCTCTGTTTGCATCTGCATGGTCTAAAATGCAAAGTTGGTATTTCTGTTGGACCTTGAGTGCTGTGTTTATAGGTGTCCTGCATGGGGAAAAATTGTGCCCATGTTTTACGTTTCTTTATTTTATAAAGAAGACTTAGAAGGAATTTAGGAAAATCTCTATATATTAGAAATTTAGGTCTTGTCTTGGCTGAAAGCCTGATTAGAGAACTAGTGCAATGACCTCAAGAAAAGAGTGCAAGTTGAGCTATTGAAAATATTTTTAGTTACAGTTCAAAATTACTCTTACACTTTTTTTACAACTTTTTTTATTCAACTTCAGTAACTAACCTTTTACCGTGTTTCCCCGAAAGTAAGACATCCCCCGAAAATAAGACCTACTTGCAGTTTTGCCTCTCGCTGTAATATAAGGCATCCCCCGAAAATAAGACCTCCCGGATAATAAGGCCACCCCGGAATATTAGGCCCCGAAGCTCCAGGAAAAATAAGACCTCCCCTGAAAATAAGACCTAGCGCATCTTTGGGAGCAAAAATTAATATAAGACACTGTCTTATTTTCGGGGAAACAGGGTAGATAAAAAGCTTTTCGTAAAGATAATCCCTTTTCCCTTTGATTAAGAAGTTAGGAATCACAATAAACATCCCTGAGATATTCCAAATGTTCTCCAACAAAAATGGGAGAATGTAGCAGTAATAAAATAAAAATTCAAGCCTTTGCATTCTTCATAAAGATGCTAGCAAGGACACAAGCCCAACTGTTTAAAACTCTTTAGTCCACTTTTAAATCTTTCCTGTGTGCTATAAAAAGTCAACAAAAACTAGTGGAGTTAGCATTAAGCTTGGAGGTCAGTCTTTGCATGTGGGGTATAGAGCTTAATTCAGGCCATCACAGGTCCATAATGACACTTACAAATGTGGTCTTAAGCCCTTGGAATGTCCTCTGTACCTGCAGAATCTGTATACTGTTGGTAACCTATCAAATGCATGTCATGATTCCCAGTCAAAACCTCATTAAGATAATTAAGGTTGTAGGTAGAAATTGATGCAAAGCATTAGAATGCTGTAGGTTACAAAAACTTGATAGTGAGAAAAATTATAATTGAGACTTGATTTCATGAAAGGAGTTGGCTTTAATCTTCCAAGACACTCAGTGCAATCCCTGTCTACAGCACAGGGAGGCAGCATTACTTTAAGCTTCTCCAGCAATATGCCTCCAATTTGAACCTGGAGCAGCCACTTAGATTGGACACACCTTTACATCTAAACTCAATATATTGCTTAGATGTAACTGTCCACAAAGGTACAAATTGTAATATGGACATTTGTCCATTATAAATTAAGATCAGCAGTTCATTTCAAAGGCTATTGACCAGGTTTTTGGTTTAAACTTGAACCAGTAACCTAAAGATAGAATGCCCAGGTGAGAAGACATCAGTCCCATGAGCCATTTCTCTGATTTTTCTGGCACTTCTGTGACATCCTAAACTCAGCCAACCAATGCATAGGAAGTTTGGACTCAAAGTTAATGCTGAGTTGGAGGTTGAAAGATGACTTTGTGTATTAATATCTAGAATGTCTGATTACACTGCAAGTTAAGACTGTTTATTTCAATCAGGTGAATTGCTGCTCTGTGAGGCAAACACAGTATTAAAGTGTGTACAAGAAGATGGGTCAAATCGTGGAGCCTACGGGAAACTCATTTGCACAAACTTCAAGATTGCTTTTCTTGGTGATGAATCTGCTTCGGATGATAATGTAGGAAGACAAACTTCGTTTGGCTAAGTCTTGTGAATGTACTTCTTAGTAGCAAGTAATATACACTGCCTCTATGCAGTCTTTTTTTCCTCTCCTGGTAGAGGGAATGTTATAAAGAAATGAAATGGAAAGCTTTGTAGCAAGCCTTGAGCACCACAAACTCACTAAACCCAGTTTGTACACTCACTGTCCCCACAGGACCCTTTGTGGCACTTAATGAGTAGCAACAGCAGGCATGACAGAACTTTTATTTCTTGAGTCCATCTCTTCTGTGAGAGGTCACAATTTTCTCCTCAAAAGCACCAATTGTTATGTCCCAAAGAGTCAGAACAGAGTGATATGATAAAACTAATGCTGTCCTGTTTCTAGGTGAAGTCTTAGTCTCTAGTTCTCATGGCCTGTTTTAGACTTGCTACCACACTATTGAAAATTGTTTCTGAGAATAATGCATTTTATATTTTAATCTTTTCCCTAAAACTTAGGAGTATGTCTATGGCTATATTGCAAGTGGGGATGGGTTTGACTAAAAGCGTTCTTTTGAATAGATCAGTGCAAGCCCCTGTGGGCACTCTTTTTTTAACAAATTTAAACCTGCTTTATATCCATTCCTTGTGAGTCGGTAAGGAATCTGTGTAGGTCAAGTTTAAATCTGAGTGTCCGCACGGGGGCTTTTACTGGTTTAATTAAATCTTAAAAACACCTCTTTAGTTAAAAATAAAATGCATCTTTATTTAGACCCGTGCAACTTGTAATGTAGAGTCTAGTCTTAGTTATTTATCTGGCCCCATTACTGTAGTGTTGGAATGCCCCACAGTCTTTTATCCTCAAACCCTTGTGAGGTACAGAGCTATTAGCCCCAATGTATAGATACAGAACTGAGGCACGGAGGAGCCTGGTCTACACTACAAAGTTAGCTTGATGTAAGTTGTCTTGCGTCAACCTATTTGTGCATGTGGTTCCATGCAAATTTGTGTCTTGCTGATGTAAGCACCTTGTTTTACTGTGTTGTCGCAACCACCTCCTTGAATAGCATGGAGCCCTGGTCAACCTACTGAGGTCAGTGCAGCATGAAGGTAAACACTGTATGACCTGTGTCAACCCTGACAGTTGTTCAGCAGCTGTCCCACAGTGCAACAATTGTGAACTCCACTGCCAGGGGTCATGGAGACTGGAAGCCTTCCCCCGTGCCCCCCGCCATTCCCCGACTCCCAGCATGTATTTTTGAAATGTCTTTCATGATTATGCCCCTTTGTTGTGGGCAGTTGGCCAACCAATCATGCTGGCCCCATACCTTAGGGCTGGTCTACACCCAGCCGCTAGTTCGGCGGCTGGGGATCGAAGTTCTGGGTTCAACTTATCGCGTCTGGTCTGGACGCGATAAGTCGAACCAGGAAGTGCTCGCCGTCGACTGCGGTACTCCAGCTCGGCGAGAGGAGTACCGCGGAGTCGACGGGGAGCCTGCCTGCCGCGTGTGGACCGCGTCTGAACCGCGGTAAGTTCGAACTAAGGTATGTCTACTTCAGCTACGTTATTCACGTAGCTGAAGTTGCGTACCTTACTTCGACTTGGGGGGTTAGTGTAGACCAGGCCTTAGATGCGCTTCTGCCTGGAGTAGACAGGAGGTGTTGGATCTCCTGGGTCTGTGGGGGGGAAAGAGGCTATGCAAGCGCAGCTATGGACCAACTGTAGAAATGTAGACTTCTACAGGCAGATTGCCTGGGGGATGCAGGCAAAGGGGTACAGCAGGGATCGGCTGCAGTGCTGCATGAAAGAGAAGGAACTGCAGCAACATGCCACAAGGGAAGGGAGTGCGAGAGATCTGTGCTGAGCTGCAGACATGCCTCTTTAACAGTGAGCTGTATGTGTTCTTACAGGTGTGTAGTGGGCTTTCACTGATATCAATATGGGTTGGTTAGGGAAGTGCCCCCAGTGATCCACCAGTGCTTGCATAATCATAGAAAAATAGCCTTTTCCGTTCATGTACTCTGTGGCATTGCCAGTTGTTAGAGTGGGATTGCCACTTGCTTCTCCACAGTCAAGGCTGCTCTCATTCTGGTGTCTCTGCCCTGGAGGACTGGAGCAAGCTTGGCACACAGATCCAGGAATGTGGCCTCTCACATTTGAAAATTCTACAGCTACCGCTCATCATTCCAAGGCTATGTTATGATGCAATCCCACCAGTCACTGCTTGTGTCTCATGCCTAGAACTGGTGCCTCACCATCTGCACTTGCTGCATGAATGCCACCAATAACCTTGATTTGTTTGATTTTGTTTGTTTGTTTTTGTTTTTGCTGTGTGGTTCAGCAAACTATCCTCCGAGAAATCATGATGTCCTGTGGGTCTGCAAATACAGGAGAATTGTGCCTCCTTTATTTGTAATATTAATGAGAATAGTGCAGAGCTCTGCAGGCTCCATGCTTCTGTCAGTAATGGGAGAGACCGAAGACTGGCAATTTTAAATATAAAGTAGGGCTGCCTATTAATTGCAGTTAACTAAAAAAAAATTAATTGCATTTAATTGCACTGTTAAACAACAGAATACCAGTTGAAATTTATTAAACAGTTTGGATGTTTTTCTACATTTTCATATGTATTGTATTCTCTGTTGTAATTGAAATCCAAGTGTATATTTTTGATTACAGATATTTGCACTGTAAAAATGATAAACAAAAGAAATAGTGACAGAGTCCTGTGGCACCTTATAGACTAACAGACGTATTGGAGCATAAGCTTTCGTGGGTGAATACCCACTTCGTCAGACGCATGTGGTGGAAATTTCCAGAGGCAGGTATAAATATGCAGGCAAGAATCAGTCTAGAGATAACAAGGTTAGTTCAATCAGGGAGGATGAGGCCCTTTTCTAGCAGTTGAGGTGTGAACACCAAGGGAGGAGAAACTGCTTTTGTAGTTGGCTAGCCATTCACAGTCTGCATGAAGGGACATATGAATGTTTAGTGCATCTGGCACATAAATATCTTGCAGTTCCGGCTACAACAGTGCCATGAGAATGCCTGTTCTCACTTTCAGGTGACATTGTAAACAAGAACCGGACAGTATTATCTCCTGCAAATGTAGACACTTGTTTGTCTGAGCGATTGTCTTAACAAGAAGTAGGACTGTGTGGACTTGCAGGCTCTAAAATTTTACATTTTATTTTTAAATGCAGTTTTTTGTACATAATTCTACATTTGTAAGTTCAACTTTCATGATAGAGATTGCACTACAGTACTTGTATTAGATGAATTGAAAAATACTATTTCTTTTTTTACAATGCAAATACTTGCAATCAAAAATAAATATAAAGTGAGCACTGTACACTTTGTATTCTGTGTTGTAATTGAAATCAATATATTTGAAAATGTAGAAAACATCCAAAAATATTTAAATAAATGGTATTCTATTATTAACAGTGCGATTAATCACGATTAAGTTGTTTTTAATTGCTTGACAGCCCTAATATAAAGTGTGAAAATTATGGGATATGGATGGTATGGGATAGAGAAAGTTGCATGTTGAGGTCTGACCTCCCAGCGCTAGTCATTTCTATCTCGCAACACATTATGAAATGTTCCCAAAAGGCATCATGCCAGATGGCAGCACATGACATACTGGGATACCTACCCATAGTGCTTTACATCAGCCTAAGTGCTCTTGGTGAGTACCTGCTGCATCGACATAAGCAGCCAAATATGCACATGCATGAGCGATATAGAGACTTTGGCACCTGTATGCCAATGTAACTTGCGTCGACCAAAGTTTGTAGTGTAGACGTGGCCTAAGTGACTCGCCCAAGGTCACATGGGAAGTCTGTGGCAGAGCAAGGAACTTGAACCAAGGTCTCCCAAGTCCCAGTGTAGTGCCTCAACCACTGCACCATCCTTCGCAAGATGTGTAAGTCAAGGTATTGTCTGAACAGGTCTTGCACAGCTGTGGAGAAGCCTTTTGAGGCTAACTAATTCTGGCTGTTTACACCCTTCTTCCTATTCTCTTTTTTCCCCCTCCAGCCCAGGAGATCTTCAAAACAGTCTAGGGAATTGACATCTTCCCTATAACTTAGTTTCCTTGGACTGTGAGCTCTTCAGAGTGGGGATGGCCTTATGTTTGTACAATGAGATCCCAGTCTTTGATTGAGCCTTTGAGTGCTCCAACAATACAAATAAATAATCCTCTTACTGGCTTTGAAAATCTCAACTGTTACCTTTTGTCACCTGGAATCTGGTAGGAATGTTAGGAGTCTATAGAATGTGAATAGCTGCATGACACCTGTTCAGTGTCTGTTTTAAATTAGACACATTAACAATTAAGTTCATATGGAAAAAAATAAATTTTAATTTAAAGTTAGTACAGTTAAAAACATTTATTTGGAAGACTTACACTTGTAACAGTCAGTGCCAAAAAATCAATTTAATTATTGCTATGCTTAATATATAGAAGCAACAGAGTGCATCTGCCAAAGTGACTTAAAAATTATACTGAACTTAAGCAGGTTTCACAGAGCACAGTGCTTTTCAGTGACACTGGAACAAAATGACTTCCTTTTTTTTTTTTTTTTTTTTAAATATCTGAAGTTAATCTAGGAACTGAAGCACTGAGTTGGTGTCTGAGAACAGAAACTCAAGGTTATTTTAGATCTATTACTCAGCCAAACCCTCCCCCCAAAATTCTGTACAGTTAATTTTATGAACTAAGTTCATTGAAGCAAGATTCTAATACCATGTGTGTAATGTATGTGTTTCTTATAGTAGTGTAGTATAGTATATTTGATATGCATGGCAATACATCAGACTAAGATTAAGGCCATTCTGAAAATTAAGTTCTAGTCTAAAAAGTGACTGCAAAGCTGGCATGATTTAATTTCAAGTTTGTATAATTGATTTCTGTAATAAATATGCTCACTTGACAAGCTCTTTAACTATAAACCCTGCAAACTTGTGTGGGATTTGAAAACCACTTTGGGTTTTCTTACGTCACTATTAATAACAAATCTGCAGACCAGATTTTGCCTGCCTTTTTTTTTTTTTTTTTTTTTTT
>NW_020664420.1:16013514-16079548 GCF_002925995.2 Terrapene triunguis | reverse complement strand
CTCTCCCAATATTTTCTTCCTCTCATCTGGTCACCCTATACATAACTGAAACGTACGAAACAAGTTGGAGCAATACAAATTAGTTCAATCTCCTACTCTTGCTTTGAAAATCCAATAAGTAAAAAATAGATAAATACTTGTCACTAAAGTAAATATATCTTTACCGAATACATAGGATATAGCTCTTGAATGGGAAGATAACATTGTTTATAATGGGCTTCATTGACAGGAATTTTGTATAACATGAAATGTTTTCTTATAGGAGCCAGAATTTAAGAATATGATCATAGGAGAAAACGACATAACTCTGCATTGTATAGACCACATTTATGGAGGTAGGTTAGCTTCCCCATCTCTCTCTCTCTCTCTCTCTCTCTGCCCCCCCCCCCCCTTTGTCTTACATTCCACATAATTCTAAAGACATGGGCACAGATTTTTCAAAGTATTTAGCTATTGACAGTCAATGGGACTGAAAATGAGATTTAGGCTCCTAAATTAGTTAGGTGTTGTAGCAACGCCTTAATACCTTTTAAAAACCTGGACTCTATACTTTTTAAACCAGTGCTCTTGGTTTACAAATTTATCTATTTAGGATAACTAACATCATTGCAATGTAACTCTTTCATCACTTAACTTGGAATAAATAATGAAGTGAAACATGGATGGATTTTTTTTTTTTTAAAACATTCATATGTCCTATCTTTTCAAGTAAAGGTTGGATTGAACAGATTGAGCCCAAAATGCCGCATAAGTCAAGGTGTGATACAGGTCTTGCATAGCTTTGAAAATTCCTTGATTCAGGCTAATCCTGATAGTTTACCCACTTCTTTAACCTGGTAGATGAAATTGGAAAAAATCTACATTTTGTCTACATATCTGGTTAAGCCAGTTTGGAAGTTAAATTAAGTGGGAGATGTCCTGATTCTTGACAAAGTGCTCCCAGTAACATATTGGGTTAAAACTGGACCACATCAGTCCCCACACTTACTAAGCCACTGTAGTATATTTGATGCATGGAGGTATAGAAGTGCTTCACTTTATTGGTTCTGGATAATATCACATCAGAGCAATTTAAATATTGAGTTGCCAAGTGATTACTTCCTGCTTCTGTGGTGGACTTCTAGAGAAGTACCATCTCAAAATAAAAACATTCCTTTCCGCATTATCTGAATGTTAGAAAAAGGGATGGGGAGGAAGGAAAAATAAGAAATTTGTACCAAATACTGGGTTCAGCTTACTTAAATTAAAAAGTCTCAAAGAAAAGTCTATCCTTTGTAGTAGTGTTAAATAAAAATTTAAAACTAGTCTGGTAACTTGTAAGCAGTAGGATGTAAGCATTAGTGGAAGGAATAAAGTCTGGAGGAGAGTAGGGAAGGGGACCTATGATCTCATTGGGTTAGGATAGGAGGGGTGGGGAAGGGAATAGCCTTGGGAGAGAACATCAGAACCTGGTGGCATAAGAGATTGTTTTTGGTCACTGATGCAACTGTATAGTTGGCCTTGCTTATATGCTTTCAAGCGAGGGAAGGATCTGGAGGGCTTTGTGACCACTCTGGTGAACTTGAATTATTTAAAACATTTTAATTATCAGAACCTCATCTCAGTGTTTAGTGTGGTGTTAAAGATCTGCTCTCTACTGGACAATCAATTACAACCCATATCAGAGGAACAGCTTATCAATACTTACATGTTTGGTTTTGCAGTGTTGCATAGCTGATGATGTTTGATGTTGTTAAATGTGGCAAATTAAGAAAAATAATGATAGACTGGTGGCTGTGTGGGCACCAAAGGTTAGTTCAGATAAGCACCATATGGTAATTTTAAATTCTATTGGAACCGGTGGAGGTTTCCACTAGGCCCTATAGCTTTCCCATAAAACCACCCCTCTTCTGGATGATCTTCAAGGATAGCCTATATGCTATCATGGTTTTATTTGAAGTGACAAGTTAAATCTTCTTTGCTCCCATGGCAACTTGGTGGGCTTCTTTCCCTGTCCTCTCTGCCACAACTTAATACCCAAGCTGAAACAGCGGTTAACTGCTTGTGGGAAGCAGCCAAGGAAGCAGTGAACAGCATAAGAGAAGCCTCTGCCCTGTTCAGAATACCAAAGGAATGGTACCATGTAGTCAGAATTAAGAACTGCAGCGAAAAACTCAGTTCTTCGAGTGATTGCTCATGTCTGTTCAACAATAGGTGTGCATGCTCACCACGTGCACCAGTGTCGGAAGTTTTTTCCCTAGCAATACCCGTAGGGGAGTGCCCCTAGCGACCCCTGGAGTGGCGCTTCCATGGCGCGGTATAAGGGGTGCTACGTGCTCCACCCACCCTCAGTTCCTTCTTGCCACCAGTGAAGTTGCTTCGGAACTGCTCTGCTCCAGCTTTGCTGCAGCTCTTTCCCCAGAACTCTTGTTCATTCAGTGTATAATAGCTGTAGTTAGTAGTTTTAATTAGTTTTAGTTTAGTTTAGTTAGTGCACGTGGGCTGGGGCATGTCCCGCACCCCTGGGTTTTAAGTTGTGCAACAGTTGTAGGCGATGGATGCAAGCGAGTGATCCGCACACGGACTGTTTATGCTATTTGGGTGAAACCCATCTCAGCGATCGCTGCAAGATTTGCAAGTCGTTCAAGCCTCGGACCGAGAGAGAGAGACATTAGGCTCCGGGCCATCTTGATGGAGTCGGCGTTGACCCCGACTCCAGCGCACAGCTCCGAGTCGGCACCGGTACCGCGGTGTCGGTGCGTGGTAACACCTCCCCTCCTCCCCCCGGCACCATCTACCAATCGGCACCGCTCCCCATCTGCGGGGCATGCCAAGAAGGATAAGAGGCCTTCTCTGCCATGGCACCGGAACAAGGCTGGGGGAGAGGCTAGACCCATGTTGGGCAGTCCTCGGTTCCCATCAGTCTCTAGGCCTCCGACTCAGGTCAAGCGGAGTAGCCCGGCCCATTTGGAGCAGGCTTTCCCGGATGTCCGGATTCCCTCCACGCCAGAGGCCCTGCAAGCAGCCCAGGATGTTATGTCTATGCCGGTACCAAGAGCACCGTCAATGTTGGCCCCGCGGTCCAGAGGCAAGCCGCTGCTGGGATCTCCGCAGATGCCCCAGACTCGGTACCAGTCACAGTCAAGGGAATGTTCCCAACACCGTTCGCTGCTCAGCGACTGTCCCGTGCGTAGTCCACGCGGGTTGCTGTCGATTCCCACCAGGTTGTCTGGCTGGGTTCCGACTGACAGAGACTCCAGACACTGCTCCGCCTAGAGGAGTGGACACCGACGGGACCGAAACAGATGCTGCCGAAGGTCTTCGTCTCAGAGGGGCTGTCTTAGCCAGTCATGACACGAACGTCAACGTCATTCCCATTCGTCATCTCACTACAGGACCCCGCCATGGCACTGCTCCCGCAGACGCGGGCGTCGATCGCTGGCGCAGCGCAGTCATGGATCTGCCTGCCGGAGCCGATCACAGAACAGCTGCTACCGGCAGTACCGTTCCTCCACGTTGGGATCACAGTCTCATGGTCGCCGCCGCCGCTCCTCCCAGTCAAGGGACAGCGGCAGGTTGTACGTCCGCCTGGCCTCCCTTCGTAGTCGTCCATCGATGGGTCAGGCCAGCCAGGCCAAACAGCCTGCTACACTGTTGCCACAGCAGGTGCAGTGGCACCGGGCCCCGTGGCCGCCACAGTGGTACCAGTGCGCACTGTGGCTCCCAACACCCGCAGAGGCAGTCTGTCTGCCCCCCAGCCTGGGTCCTCCAAGGGCAAACAGGCAGGGAAATGGCAGTTTTGATGGTATGCCAGGGGGCGACCTACCAGTTCACATCAGGGTTCCACCCACAATAAAGCTTCCCTTCTCCAACTGGTTGTATGCTTTTCTCCTGGAGTGGTCGCGGCTGACCTTGGACCGATGGGTCCTCAGCACCATCTCCCAGGGCTACACCCTCCAGTTTACCTCTACCCTGCCCAACCACTCTCCGCCCCCGTCCCTCCTGGAGGACCCCTCTCATGAGGCCCTGCTCGAGCAGGAGGTGGGGTGGCTCCTTGGCCTAGGAGCAGTGGAAGTGGTGCCAGTGGAGTTCTAATGCAAGGGGTACTACTCCTGCTATTTTCTTATCCCGACGGCCAAAGGGGGGCTCAGGCCCATCCTGGACCTGTGAGGCCTCAACCAGCATGTGGTGAAGCTCAAGTTTGCATGGTCTCCCTGGCCTCCATCATTCCCTCCCTGGATCCCGGGGACTGGTACGCCGCCCTCGATCTTCCACATCCATATATTTGATGGGCACAGGCGCTTCCTCCGTTTCACGGTTGGACAGCAACACTACCAATTTACGGTCCTCCCATTTGGCCTGTTCACTGCTCCCAGGGCATTCACAAAGTGTATGTCTGTGGTGGTGGCCTACCTCAGGCACCGTGGGGTCCAGATCTTCCCCTATCTGGACAACTGGCTGGTCAAGGGCAGCTCCCGGTTGCAGGTGCGGGATCACGTGGCGCTCCTTCTGTCCATGTGTGCTACTCTGGGCCTGTTGGTAAACGACACCAAGTCCACATTAGTCCCGGTACAACACATAGCGTTTATCTGGTCAGTCCTGGACGCCACGTTGGCCAAAGCCTCCCTCCCACCAGACAGGTTTGAGACCCTGAAAGGGCTCATCGACACAGGCATAAGGTTTCCAGTGACAACAGCCAGAGCATGTCTCCAGCTCTTGGGTCACATGTTGGCGTGTACATATGTGGTTCGCCATGCCAGACTCGGGATGAGACCCCTCCAGCTCTGGTTGGCCTCGGTGTTCTCCCAGGCCAGAGACAGGATGGACAAGGTCCTCACTGTGCCCCAACCGGTGATCGTCTCCCTATGATGGTGGTCCTCCCTGGGGAACATGCTCCGCGGAGTCCCGTTCAGAGGCAGGCCCCCATCGATGGAACTGGTGTCCGACGCATCGGACCTGGGGTGGGGAGCCCATGTGGGAGATGTTCGCACCCAAGGTCTGTGGTCTGCACAGGACCTGGCCCTCCCCATAAACGTCAAGGAGCTCTGGGCGGTCCGGCTGGCGTGCGTGGCCTTCTGCTCGCGTGTGGAAGGCAGGGTGGTCAGGGTTCTCACGGACAACATGGCCTTGATGTTTTACTTCAACAGGCAAGGCAGGGCCCGATCCTCTGCCCGGAGGCCCTCAAGCTGTGGGACTTCTGTATAGCCCACGACATTTGCCTACAGGCCTACCACCTACCGGCGGATTGATCATGTCGGCTAGGCGGGTCTCGGAACTCAGGGCTATGACCTCCGAGCCCCCATACACGGTGTTCCATAAGGATAATTTCCAGCTCCGCCCACATCCTTCATTCCTCCCGAAGATGGTCTCCGCCTACCACATGGGTCAGGACATTTTCCTGCCCGTCCTCTGCCCCAAGTCCCATGCATCCAGTGAGGAGTGCCACCTCCACACGCTGGATGTGCGACGGGCTCTGGCTTTTTACCTGGAGTGGACTAAGCCGTTCAGGAAGTCTTTGCAGCTGTTCATCGCCTCAGCCGAACATGGGGGGTCAGCCGATCTCCACTCAGCGGCTCTCCAACTGGATCACCTCATGCATCCGTACCTGTTATGACCTGCCGGGAATCCCTCCGCCGTCAATTGTGAGGGCGCACTCGACTAGGGCGCAAGTCTCATCGGCTCCCTTTTTAGCCCATATCCCCATTCAGGACATTTGCAGGGCTGCCACATGGTCTTCAGTTCACACATTCACCTCGCGTTCTGCAATAGTCTCCCAGACCAGGGAAGACACCGGGTTTGGCAGGGCTGTGCTCCGTCCTGAGTTTGTGAATTCCTACCCACCTCCAACAGATATAGCTTGGAATCACCTATTGTGGAATACACATGAGGAATCACTGGAAGAAAAGAGTTACCTTT
The DNA here is from genome assembly GCF_002925995.2 of Terrapene triunguis. NCBI lineage: Eukaryota > Metazoa > Chordata > Testudines > Emydidae > Terrapene > Terrapene triunguis. Next base: position 16,073,653 of record NW_020664420.1, on the reverse strand, counting down.
TTCGTAACTGGTGTTCTTCGAGATGTATTGCTTATGTCTATTCCACATCCGACAGAGGGGAAGGAATGCGGGAGTTGTCTGGCAAGAAGGAACTGAGGGTTGAGGGAGCACGTAGTGCCCCATGGAGGTGCCACTCCAGGGGTTGCTAGGGGCGCTCCCCTACGGGTACTGCTAGGGGAAAAACTTCCGACACCGGTGCACGTGACGAGCGCGCACACCTATTGTGGAATAGACATGAGCAACACATCTCGAACACCAGTTATGGAAAAGGTAACTGTCTTTTCTCTCTGAGTGAAAAGAGGAGACCTAGGACAGAGCATAAAATCTTGAGACCATCTCACCTGTAAAGATACTGTTGACAAGTATGTGAGTACAGATGTTTGTCTGCACTGCAAGTCAGTGTTCTAGGATACTTAGTAAAACTCTTACGTTGAGTCAGTTTAATTGGGACCCCAACAAGAGATGCCAGAATTTTTAATGTTGGTATGTTCTTCCTTGTTCTTATTTCTGTAGTTTACGATGAGAAAAAGAAATCTCTATCTGGACAACTGAAAAAATACCCAGAGAAATTAATCATCTACTGTAAAGATCTTAGAGTATTTCACTTCTGTCTGAGGTATACAAAGGAAGAGGAGGTAAAAAGGGTAAGTATAGCAACATTACATATTTGATTACAACTTCCCCCCCCCTTAAAAATCTGGGGTGGGGTGTTAACAGGATATTTTAATTACAGGGAAACGATGTAGAATTTCTGGAGAATAGGGAGACTGATTTGAGAACAGTTCACTGAAATCCTTACAACAAAGCTTGCTTTTGAGTCATTCACTATTGGGGTGAACAATCATGGGACAGTCACTCTTTGATTTGATTAAACGTGTTTCTTTAACCATCTTTCTTTGTGTGCATCTAATAACTTAAAATGTTGGGTGCACTGGCTTTTACCGTGAAAATGTTCTAGCAGTTTGGAAGTACTGCATAAATTGCTCTAGAGCTTGTCTAGCTAAAGAATATAATGTAAGTTGGCTTTGTATATACTTGTGGTACTGCCTTGCTAACCTTTTTACTTCCTACTGCCGTGTCCATTCTCTGATAACTTGGCATGCAAATTATTTCTTCTGATACTGAAGGATTTATTTGGCTTTCTTTGAATTATGAAAGTAGAAGTAAGAATTAGAACTTAAATTTTAAGACCCTGATTAATAATTGGCTTTTGAGTTGTTTTACAGTTTGGTGTAGCTAGTTTGCTTCCAGATTTAACTGTACTTTTAAAAGCTTTTAGCACAGGTTTGGTATACATACCTTTTTATATTGATCTAGGGAGATGTAGTATTTTCAAAGGTAGGTGATTTTCCTGAGTCACACAGTGAGACTGTAGCTTCCGGGAATAGAACTCAATTTTCTTGGTTCAGAGAGACAGGCTGATTCACAACACTACATCTGCCTTATACACATCAAAGTACATTCTCTTGGTAAGAATTTCAGTTCTGACCTTTAACATGGAAAAATAAGCAAAACCTTCAGCTGAGAAGTCTCTCACCAAAAGGTGTATATGAAGAATGTCCAAGGCTGACATTGCACAAACAAGGGAAATAACTAGGCAGCATAGTTGTCTTAATGTACACATGCAACTCCTGCTGGTATTAAAGGAGTTTCACACAAATCATAGGAGTGTACTCAGGTGAAATGATATCAGATACCTTGGTGTCAAAGGGTGCACTAAAACTAAGATTGAGTCCTAGTCTATGGTGAAGTTCACCTAATGATCTTTCTAAACTCTTAAGACATTCCTTCAAAAAAAAAGTATACATCTTGACCAAAGGGCTCCAGAAAAACTGAAGTGGAGTAATGTTATGATTTCAGGATTGCCCTTTAAATATAGTGCTAGACATAGTAGCTGCACAGATGCTTAGGCAAAGCCATCTTTTTGAATTTAAAATCAGGTCTTTAGTATCTTGCTAGATTTGAATCTTATTGACAATGTCCGTTTAAAATGTGTAATCTCTTCCTCTCCTTGGCTTTGCCTTTGAGGTGCAGATGCTCTTTGCATCAGTTGGCTTTTATTACAATCTTATATATCATGTATTAATTTGTTGATCCTTTCTTAGATCGTCTGTGGCATAGTTCATCATAGCCAGACTCCTAAACTACTTAAACGCTTGTTTCTGTTCTCTTATGCAACAGCTGCGCCAACCAATACAGGTAAACTTTGCTCTTTATTTTTTTAGTTTGTTGTAACTACCGCATGCTGTCATTCCTACTTTCTAGGCTATAGCTGCGTGTGATTTTTTTTTTTTTTTTTTTTTTTTTTTTTTTTTTTTTTTTTTTTTTTTAGTGCCCAGAAGTTTGTTAGACCCATGATAATATTCCCAAATTTGGCAGAGTTATAAGCCTCTGAACATTTTCATTTATACATGCTAAGTAGAATGTGTTAGAGATTGCTGCTAAAATCTCCAAACATGCCAGCTGCATGCTCCTAGCCCCCAATGGGCTTTTGATGTCGTTTTTTTTTATCTAATATACAATTTTTAGCCCAGAGAAGGTGGTCTTCATAGGCTCATTAAGTGAGCATATGAAGGGAATCAATTCATAGTATTAAGCTAATGCTAGAGGTTCCACAAAGCCTGCAACTTGCAAGTCAAGAACTGGTATTTTTAGTAAGTCATGGACAGGTCATATACAATTTTTTTCCCCTTGATACCAACAAAATACTGCTATTTGGTTTCCCCTTTTGTACTTCTGTTTTCTATTTTGGCTAAAATACTGTCAGAAGGGTGAACGTAACTTCCTGCTCTCACTTTTTGGACTGAGTGAAACTGTTCTTGCATCTTTCAAAAGAGATTTTGCATATAAACACACCCACCCTTATTCCAGGATTGGGTTTTTCCCCCAATCATCAAGGAAAGATGCACTGATCAGCCTAGCATGGATGGTAATTTAAACCTGCTGGATTAGTATACTTTATCAGTGAAACACATCCTGCAAAATAATTTAAAAGTTCCTGTTTAGCCATATCTAGTTAAGTCACACAGAGTGGCTTGTTATATTTTGAACAAGCAAAACATTTGTGTAGATAACTTCTAATTTCTTAAATTGCCAGTTTTAATAGAAACCTAGCTGATGTAATAGTGCTGTTCTAATGAGGTTCCTGCTGATTCTTCATTCCTTGTGTACCCAAAACATCTGTTTTTTTTATCAAGGGGTGTTTTGATGCACCATGATGTTGGCTCAAGCATTTAGCTTGAAATTTAATTTTTTTAAATATTCCAGTAGGGTCTAAAGGTCCCAGCTAGCATTGAGGTCCGTGTTCTTGGCACTGAACACTGTAGTGACAGGCCCTGCCCTTAAGAGTTTATGATCCAAATAGACTAGACAAAGTGGGAGAAGGGGATGCAACATATAAGCAGAGTAAACAGTGATGGTTGCAAGTGCTGCAGAGTACACGGTAGGTCTTGGCTGTAGACTGCTAACTAGTCTTTAAGCATATTGGAAGCACTATTTTAAAAAAAAAAAAATCTTACTGTGCATCCAGGGCTGGATTAACATAGGGGCTGCAGTCCAGGGCCTCGGGCTAAGGGGGGCCCTGGGGCAGTAGGGCTCAGGCAGGCTGCCTGCATGCCATGCCCCACGCCGCTCCCGGAAGCGGCCGGCTGCTAACATGTCTCTGCGGCCCCCTAGCAGGGGGAGGCAGCTCTGCACGCTGCCCCTGCCCCAAGTACCATCCCCACAGCTCCGGCCAATGGGAGCTGCTGGGGCAGCACTTGCGGGCACAGGCAGTGCGAGGAGACATGCTGTCCACCTCCCCCCCAGGGGTGTGCAGAGATGTGCCAGCAGCCGGCCGCTTCCAGCAGCAGCATGGGACTGTGTCTGATAGGCAGACAGGCAGCCTGCCTGAGCCCTGCTGCGCCGCTGGCCGGGAGCCGCCTGTGGTAAGCACCTCCCAGCTGGCGCCTACAGCTCACACCCCCTCCTGCACCCCAACCCCCTGCCCCAGGTCAGAATCCCCTCCTGCACCCAAATTCCCTCCCAGATCCCACACTCCCCACCCTCTCCTGTTGCAACACTCTGTCCCAGCCTGGAGCCTCCTCCTGCACCCAAACTCCCCCCCAGAAAGAAATTAATGTAACAGCTGTTCTAAGGTAAGAAGTGGGCTATTTTGAATTAACTTAACTATATTCTACATGTTTTAAGACTGAAATGTAACCATAGAACGGCTTTATGTTAATTTAAAAGGCAAGTTTAATGTAGCGTTAATAGCCTTGATGCCATAATTGTGATCATTTTGTTTTTAATTAGAAAAAGACGTGTATACAGGGGCCCCACAAAATTTAATAGCCCTGGGCCCACAGGAGAGTTAATCCGGCCCTGTGTGCATCGTTGGTTTAGGAACGCTTGTCTTGGTTTAAGCAGCATTTGACTGAAGACCAAGTAGTAAAAATCAGACAGAAGCATTGAATGTTCTGTACAAAGGCACGTTAACTTTTTGTGCTCAAAGCATTCATACATGAGGGATTCTGTATATGCACTTGGTTTAAAGTGGTTGCTTTACTATCAAAAATGCTTTTGTAATAGCCAAGTAATTACAACTGTCTCTGTAAAACTAGTATCTAATTGGATTTCTGTTGACAGACATACAAAACCAAACTCTGATGTTTGATGCTATTAAGGATTGGCGTGAGGAGTTGGAACGGACCAAAGGGAACATGAAATATAAAGTATTGAGTGCCAACGAAGCCTACAAAGTCTCTGAAAAGTAAGCTTGAACTCTAAAATGTGTTTGTGTATAGCAAATTCAATATTAGAGTCACTGTTCACGTTTCAAAAGTTAGTGATGAACACCAGTGGTAAATCTCTACCCTCCCATGTGGAAGCTGTCTTCCAACTCATTTCTCCAAGGCCTCACGCACTGTAAGAAACACTTAGGCCTGGTGTATGCTTAAAAGTTTTGCTGGCATAGCTATGTTGTTCAGGGGTGTGATTCCCCTCCCCCCCACTAACATAATTAGGTCAGGAAAAGCCCTAGTTTAGACACCATTATTTCAGTAAAAAGGTCCTTTGCCAGTATAGTTTACTCTATTTGGGGAACTGATTTAGGCTAAGTTAGCAAAAAAAACCCAAAAACAAAAACCCAGACCCTCTTTTGCTGATACAAACTGTCTCCCCCTTAGAGAGAGTTGTGTATCTATATCCGCGAACCCTTTCAAGTTTAGACAAGACTTTATTTTCAAGTGGAAATCCTTTAGTTTTTAGGATTCAGCAGCATTAAGGTTTTCATTAAGCTTTTGACTGCTGATATGTACCAACTCTCACAACAATGGAATGTGAGTTCTCAAGATACTACTAAAGCTATCTCGATAGCATATTGCAAGTACTGAGCCTTAAGTATCAAATGTCTTTAAAAGTTGGACAGTTTGTTGTGTGCCTTCCAGAACATAGTTGCTGATTGATGTAGGAAATTGGGAATTACTAAGTATTCAGATTTCCTGATTCTGTGGCGAGGACTTCCCGCATCATACAAGGGGCATTAAATCTGCTGTGGAATTCTTTGCTATAGGAAATGTTTCTCTCTTCTTTAGATTGCCATTGTATTTTGTTGTTCCCATGTCCCTCTCTGAAGAGAGTATCTTGCAGTACCAAGGAAGAGGCATTCCTGTGAGTATACGTGCGATTCTGAAGCATGAAAAAATGTAGATGGGGAAAATTTTAACTTGTATTTCAGACAGAATACGTCTATAAATAAATTATGCATTATTTAAGTACATTAGTCTTAGTGTAGTTGATATTGCACTATTAAAGTAATTTCTGCAACAGCAAACTCATCTGTAAAAGAGGAAGCAGCTGAAAATAGGTTATACATAAAGCTTCCTCTTTCCCCTAAAGAACATATAGAGCAATAGTTTTTACTTTACCTTTCCCTACATATCTGAATAAGGCTAGGAAGACATGTGTGAGTATTAATGGACCCCACACATGCTCATGGCATTTGCTGACTAGTCTGTCTTCCTTGAGATTTTGAGGTTCTCCAGAGGCACTTGTGTCTTAGCATCTGCAGGACTCTGCTTGGTGCTGGTTGCTGTGCTAATGACAGTACTTCAGCAGTGAGTGTTAAGGCACTGAATGTGATGGTCATGTCATAAGAACAGATAAAGTATGGTGGAGAGGAGAAAGCAAGGCAACTTTTTATATAGAGATCGCTGATCATCTTAGGTCAGTGGTCCCCAAACTTTTTAGGGTCACCCCCCCAGGGTCCAAGGCTCGGGGTGGTCTGGGGTGGGGCTGGGGGCGGGGGCAGGAACAGGGCTGCGGTGGTGGGGGCTGGCAGCCAGGTGCAGCTCTGCTCCCAGCCCCACCCCTAGCCTTGGCCCTGGGCCGGGAATGGGGCTGCGGCCAGTGGCTGAAGCTGGGGGCAAGGCCAGGAATGGAGCCATGCTGAAGCTGGGGATGAGGTCAGGCATGGGGCCAGGAGCTGGGGACGCAGTTGCGGGTGGGACCTGAGCAGAGCTGGTGGCAGGGAGGGGCTGGGTGCTGCTCCCTCCTTGCCCCCCTATTGGGGCTGGCGCTGCCATGCCCCCCTGAACATTCCTCTGTTTGGAGACCTCTGTCTTAGGTGCTGAGCACCCACAGCTCCCATTGACTTCACCTATGAAAAGCAAGTCCTTTCACACCTTTAGTTTCTAAACTAGACACTTTCTAGAAGAAAACGTTGGCTGCCTTTATTACCCTCATTAAACCTAGTTCAGTGCTCTGATCTTCAAATATGCCACAGGACAGAGTACAGCAAAGGGCATTGTTATACAGTAGCCTGCTGTTACCCTGATGGCTTCTTCTAGTGAAAGCAAGAAATTTTTGAAGCCCTTAAGTTAAGTTAATTTCTGGTTACAAAGACCAAGTGAAAAATTAAGTTTAAAAATCACTTCTGTGACCGAATTAGTTCTGGTTAAGATGGCGATTACAGGGTAATGTGGCAGACTTTCAGTTTTCTTGATGCAAGCAATCAGTCCCCTTCCTCTTAAAGTACAGCTCTTAGTCTTTGTGAAATGGTACTGTTGGACTTAATTACTTCCAGTTCAAATTTTAGTTTACAAATAAAGCTGTGTTCCAAACTGCCAGCCCTGCAAATTCTCCCTTGGATGTGGAAGCCAAGCTGGGGCTTTTCTTCTTCTCCCCCACTAGCAGATATTCTAGACCAAATTATGACTTGGTTACACTTGTGCAATTGTTGGCATCTAATGGTGTTGCATAGGAGTCTGAGTCGTAATTTGGCCAGCATATTTCTGCTGATGTATGAGAAGGAAAGAAACAACTGGGCTTTCAGAGTCAAAGGTGAGTTGAGACCAGTTTAGGAACCACTGTGATAGGATATGCCTCCATGTGAGCACTCCAAAAGTGTAGATCATTGCAGGGACAAAGGAACAAGTTTTCATAAAGTAAACGTCTTTGCAATTTCTACTTTATTTCAGTGTAGATTCATTCTTTCTTTATGGCTTGTCGTTTGTTCTACTGTCAGTCTTGCTTGAAGAAAATCTCAGATCACAGTTTAAACCTGGGTATCAAAATCTTTGTCTTCCAATGAGACCTGGCGAAATACTGCCCTGTAAAACAGAACTATTTGTGAGCTAGTTTTAGGAACTTGCATGCCATAGGAGTTTCTCAGCTCCTATTTTAGTAGTCCAGCTACTATCTGTTGGACAAGACAAAGCAGTCTAAAGGCTTGCCTACGCAAGGGAACTGAATGGAATAGCTATTGCCAATTCTAGTCAATGTGTGCAAGCCCTGAGGGAAGAGCAACTGTAACTTAAAAACATATTACACCTACCTTGTCCATTGCCTGTACCTAATGATTAAACTTCTTGAGGGTAATACTATGAAATGTTGTGTCTGGAGCATTTGCTGTTGGTTCTAAAGTACAAGATTGCTGCTGAATGATTCATTGGATGCCTCAAAACTATTTGTGATAAAGCAGCAGGATGGGGTTTCTTATAGTCTAATGTTCACTCAAATAGAAACATGTAGCTGTCATATGTACTTGAGAACTAACTAATCAGGTAAATGTGTTTTTCTGTAGATTTGGTGTTGGTCTTGTCATAATGGTGCTTCTCTACTCAAAATGTCTGCTTTTCCCAAAGAACAAGAGGACAACACTTCACAAATGCACAAAATTTTCTTGGATGGGTCAGTAATAGCTCTTCTATCCATGACATTTTTAAAAAGTGCTTCTTATGGACCTTGCTTATGTCTTCTATATTCTATGTCTAAGCCTACCTAGCAACAAGAGACAATTGTTTGTTTTTGATAAAGTTTTGTTTTCTATTCAGTGTATTAAAAGCAGTTTTATTAGAGTTTTAGCTTTAAACGCACATTGTAATAGTGATGTCATTGGTCAAATAACTTTTGGGGAGGAGGGGTGATCTCACAACTATGTGTGTACTCATTAGAATAAATCTTTATGGAAACTGGGGAGAGGTTTCCTCTGTTAGCTTTTTTGGGTAACTGCAGGCTTTAGCTGCAGTAGCAGCAAAGCCTATCCTTTCTACAGATTCCCTTAGTCAAGTTGCATCCTTTGCAGGCAAATGAACTTCAAACACCTCTCCTTTTAAAAGCTCTACTTAGAGCTGTTTTAGGCCTCCAGAGGTTATATAATCTTAAAAACCTTGCTTCTCCAGCATTGATTTAGGCTGTGGAGGAGATGCATCTGCTTCCCTTAAAGCAGGGTTTCTCAAACTGGGAGTCGTCACGAGCCTATTACATGGGGGGTGGAGGGGGGGGTCACAAGCTGTCAGCCTCCACTCCAAACCCTGCTTTTAATTTATAAGGGGGGGGTCGCATTCAGAAGCTTGCTATGTGAAAGGGGCCACCAGTTAAAAAAAAGTTTGAGAACCACTGCCTTAAAGCGTTCGTAGTTACCAATTTCTAATCCAAATGAGCTGCAGCACCAACAGAAGCAGTTAAATTCATTCAACATTTGATGTTGAGGTGAACTGGCAGCCCCAAACCAACTCCCAATTAATCTAAAATAGGACTAAAGGTTGTTAGGCTAAGAAAGAAGTGGAAAGTGAGTTTTAAATTTCGATCCTCCATGAGCCCAGCTGCTCTTTCAGGAGTAGTTTCTTGGCTCTATAAACAGTTACCACCCTGTGCATTATAAAGGAGAAGACTCTTTGAGCCACAAACAGCTGCTGAATGATAGCTTATTTGGGTGAAGAAGATAAAAGAATATTTCTAGGCGGGGCTAAAATAATTAACTTAATATGCTTAAAACAATAGAGAAGGTTTCCCTATATTCTCTTATGCTTCCAAATTTCATAATGGAAGGGTATGTTGAATAACCTTTCAGAATTGTTTGAAAAACATTTTATTTCAAAAGGTAAAGTACCATATGCAAATAGCAGATAGCACAACAAGATGAGTTGGTATGTTGGATAGGGTTACTATATTTCAAGACTGAAAAAAGAGCCACTCCACGGGGGCCCTGGCCCCGCCCTTTCCCCGCCCCCTCCCCTGAGCACCCTGCATTCCCCCTCCTCCCTCCCGCCCCCCGGGCTCCGGCTGCTGCTGCGCTGGGAAAGTTCCTTCGGCCCCCGCCGTGGTGGAGAGCGGCGGGAGCCGGGAAAGTTGGAGCCCGGGGAGGAGGTGGCTGCGTGCTCGGATGCCGTCGCCGCCTCTGTGCCCTGGCAGATTGCAGGAGTTGTAAGTTTTGCTGCAGCCACTCGCACTCGGGGTCCCCTTACCATGCCTCCCTATTTTCCCGGACATGTTCAGCTTTTTGGAAATTCCTCCCGGACGGGGATTTGAGGACCAAAAAGCCGGACATGTCTGGGAAAATCCGGACGTATGGTAACCCTAATCTTGGACCATTGTCTTCAACTACCTGAGAACTCTGCCTTGTCTGCACTAAGAGGTGCCTAGTGGCTGGCTAACTACCACTATCAAGTTTTTAAACATGATTTCCATTGTATATGCTGAAGGTAAAACTATGCTTAACATTAACAACAAGGTGTCCAGTAGCACTCCAATGTTAAGTCCAATGTTAAGAAGTATGGTTAACATTGTGGTTTTTTCCAAGTATACAGCTGGTCTACACTTAATTTTACTGGCATAGTTATGTTGGTAAGTGGTGTGACTTTTTGTTGACAGTTATGCTGGTAAAAGCCTTTATATAGATGCAGTTATAAAGGTATAGAAGGGCCTTACACTGGTATAACTATTTTAGATTCCTGAACAAAAATAAGCTTATCATGGTTACAGGGTTACTTGTACTTCTGTCTCCTTTTCTTGTCTCAGTGCAGTTCCTCAGGTGTTAAGCATCATGCTCTTACCTTTTGTGAGGAATGTGTCGCTGGCAGCTAGCCAGCTCAGGGCATGACCTCAAAGAGGTGTTAATTCACTGTATTTGGGTAACAAAGGAATGTTAAATAGCAGACAGAAGCCCATTCACTTGTGTTGATAAAAATCAAAAATAGACGTTAATTGTATTTACCTTCACCTTGTTAGCCTTATACCAGCATAACCAAAATAACCTGTAGTTGCTAAATCCTTTTAATGTCTTATAACTTTATATTACCTTATAATTAATTTATATTATGCAACTATACTCAATTGTCATTGGATCAAAAGGCATGTATTTCACATTTAGATGCGAGGTTTCAGAGTAGCAGCCGTGTTAGTCTGTATCCGCAAAAAGAACAGGAGTACTTGTGGCACCTTAGAGACTAACAAATTTATTAGAGCATAAGCTTTCGTGGGCTACAACCCACTTCTTCGGATGCATATAGAGTGAAACATTGAGGAGATATATATACACACATACAGAGAGCATGAACAGGTGGGAGTTGTCTTACCAACTCTGAGAGGCCAATTAAGTAAGAGAAAAAAAACTTTTGAAGTGATAATCAAGATAGCCCAGTACAGACAGTTTGATAAGAAGCAAGTGTGAGAGTACTTACAAATGATAGTACTCTCACACTTGCTTCTTATCAAACTGTCTGTACTGGGCTATCTTGATTATCACTTCAAAAGTTTTTTTTCTCTTACTTAATTGGCCTCTCAGAGTTGGTAAGACAACTCCCACCTGTTCATGCTCTCTGTATGTGTGTATATATATCTCCTCAATGTTTCACTCTATATGCATCCGAAGAAGTGGGTTGTAGCCCACGAAAGCTTATGCTCTAATAAATTTGTTAGTCTCTAAGGTGCCACAAGTACTCCTGTTCTTTTTATTTAGATGCGAGTTTACTTAATGAAGAATTGTTTGGCTATCACATTGTGTTTACAAGACAGAAGCCTTAGGGGTGAAGCATTAGATCTTCTGACCAAGTGCCATTAGGACTTTTCATAGACTCAAGTATCTATTCTTCTGTCAGAGGAACACGTGCTGTGCTGAAATCACTTGCCGGGCTATTTCCAGTTATAAATACTGGATCTTGGGCATGATCTTGCCATCTCTGAGCCACTGAACACTAAATCGAGGGAGTTTGAGCCATTGGACTGAGATTCACCCCCCAAAAAAACCATCTTAGGACACTCTCTGAAGAACTCTTAAGAGACTTATTGAGGTTTAGAAGATGTTCTACCTCTTCTAACAACTAGACTCACATATTCTGATTCAACCGTAATGTATTTAATCTGCCTTTAATCCTTTTAATAACTCATTTCTTTTTTCTTAATAAATCTTCAGTTAGTTTACGAAGGATTGGCTAACACAGTATTGTTTTTGGTGAGATCCTGAAGTATCCAGTAACCTGTGGTGAGTGACCAACCCCTTGGGGTTGGAAGAACCTATTGTGTGGTGTTTTTTGGTTTTAATAACCTTACACCATAAAGCCCAGTTTGCCTGCATAATAAATAGGGGCTGGAATGCCAAGGGGATTGTCTGTATTCCATAAAAACAACAAGGAGTCCGGTGGCACCTTAAAGACTAACAGATTTATTTGGGCATAAGCTTTCGTGGGTAAAAAAGAAGAGAAGGGAGTACCTCACAAGTGGAGAACCAGTGTTGACAGGGCCATCTCCATACATCTGAAGAAGTGAGGTTTTTTACCCACGAAAGCTTATGCCCAAATAAATCTGTTAGTCTTTAAGGTGCTACCGGACTCCTTGTTGTTTTTGTGGATACAGACTAACACGGCTACCTCCTGATACTTGACAACATTCTATATTCCATGAATACTCTTTATTACTGGCTTGGTGAATCTAATGATAGAATAGACCAACGGCTTAGGGGTATCTGCCCTGTTTTCTGACAGTCTGTCTTGAGTTTGGGCATTCTTGGCTGTGAGTCACTCCAGACACCGTGACTGGTGGAATCTTGTGATTCTCCCGCTCTTAGACCAGCTCCCCAAACTACAGCATATGTATGGCAACTATTTAAGTCCAACTGGCTTCAGTGTCTGCAAGTCCTCCCTTCCAGAGCTGTGACAGTGGTGAATACAGTGATCCAAAACAGCTTTCTTAAAACCAGAGAAAAGGGTTTTTAACACAAGTCATTCATGACTATCTTACCTGTGTCCCCCATTCAGGGAGTGTCTGCTGAAAACCAGCCAAAGTTTTGTTCTCTCTTGTGTCTTGTTAGCCAGTTGGCTCTGCATTATCTCTTATCACTTGAAATGTTTGCTAGGAGATGTGACTATCGGTCCCCGGTTCCCTTCCCTTCCCTGGTACATATCCTGACAAACCTACTAGTGAATTAATTTAATGTATGCTTACAGTAATCACTATCTGTTCAAGATACAGTATTCATAAATTATTACAGATTAGCTGACAGTATAAGAATTTATACTGTATAGTTGCATCTACACCAGGACAATTTTGCTGGGTTAGGATTGCTGGCATATGTAAAGCAGCAAAACTCTTGTAGTGTAGACAAACCCATAGCAAGGTTATTGCTGATTATTCTAAAATGCACATGGGGCCATTAGCCCACTAATACACACCTTTTTGTGGCTAAATGCTCTACTTTTGCTATACGTATAGTATATATGGGGTGGGACATGAACCTTGCTACCTTCAGTGACCAGTGTCTAGGTTTCTCTAAACTGAAAGGTTTTGTCTTTTTTTTTTTTGATTATTCAGAGTTTACAAGACAATTAACAAACCTCCTTATGAAGTCTTGAAAACGGATGACCTTTCAAGCAGCCTTCCATCTCTTCAAGACATTCAAGCTGCATACACTAGATTTAAACAGCTGTTTCTGATAGGTAAGTTAAAATTAGAGTTAAATGAGGTGGGAAGAACCAAGGTGTGACAAATATTCCTTTAGAGACTTGCTAATTTTGCCTCCAGATACTCAAATTACATCTCTAACAGATCTTGAATACGGTTCTTGATTTAAGAAATTGGTAGTCCATTTCTTCTGATTGTATGGTGAAAGGAGCCCTTTCTGGATAGTTATCTGATGAATGTCTTTGCAGATCAAGTGAGATTTGTGCATGTTTGATTGGTGTATTAAACTGGAAGCCTGCTGTTGTCAAAATTGTTAGCCCACACTAACGAGTCACAGTATCCATTAGAAAATGAGTTACAAAAACTTAGAACACAAAGCAATTGGAAACCGACTTAAGTCTCTCATTAAAATCTACTGGTTAAAATAGAACACTGTTAAGCAGATGTCTCAGACCTCCCATACCTAATTAAAATGAGGTTAAATCATTGTTTTTAACCCTAAAATACTTGCAAATAAGCAGTGGTAGTATTTGGCGGGATTTCAGAATATTGGCGGGATTTCAGAATATTGGAGAACATCAGTATAATTGGGGTGATAAGAGACTACATTCTCTACAAATGCAATTTAGTTTGACTTCATCCTGATTAACAATGTATATTCCAAACATGACGACTAAATTAACTTTCACCATTTTTGGTGCACCTTTTTAAATTCTGAAGTGCTGTTTGAGGCTGTCTTCACTGCAGGGTTAACTGGAGTTATCTACACTCCAGTCAACTACTCTTTTGCTAACCTAGCTCAGGTGAGAGAGGTGACACTGCAAAATAACAAGAGTGATTTTATGAGCAGCTGACAAGTTGTGCTGTAGCTATACCTCCTGACACTCAAATTCAGGGGTTTTGTGTGTGGACAGGACTAAAGATAGAGACAACATTTGTGTTAACTGCAGAGAAAATAGTTTTTAAAACAGGCTAGAGAAGAGCTGTTAAATCGTGTAGTCACTCTGCTGCAATTAGGGGGAAGGATTAAATAATTAATTTAAATCACTTGTTTTTGAACAGAACCCATTGATTTAGATCAGATTGTGAATTTGTAGAACTAATTTGAATTTTTTTTGCTATTGCAATTTTAGGTTAACGTTTATGAGCTAAATTTTTCAAATGCCACTGATAGGGTCTCATTTGAATTTTATAAGACAGCCATAGGCAGAAACAAAATATTGAAACTTTAGCCCTGATCCTGTGAGCATTTCAGAAGATATGTAACTTTACTTGTGAGGTAGTGTCATTGAAACCAGTGGGACAACTTGGGCTTTCGTTAAGTGTGCACGTAAATGTTTTCAGCATCAGGGTCTAAAACTGTATTTTTATTAAAAATGATGTAAAATCTTTATCACTTCAAAACAAAATTACTTTAACAATTTAAAAAAAAATTTAGGCTTTCAATCCATTGACTAAGCTACTGTGAACTCTTTTATGCATACAGGCCAAAATTTGACTCCTAAGGGTGGGATTTTCAAAAGCACTTGGTGTGTCTTTACTGCGGGGTTATCCTTGGACTCTTACTCAGGTGTTGCCCCTAACAGCTCTCCTGTCCACACACAGAAACCTCTCACCAGGGTTAAATTTTTAACTCAGATTAGCCAGCCTGACTGGGGATGTGGATTAGAGACCAGGTTCTGCTTTCGCTTCAGACTGGTAACCAGCCCATTTCATTGTGAGGACAGGACACAAGCTAAATTACTTCAATGCTGATAGTCCTCCAGTGCCTTCCCACAGTTCTCCACATGTGCCGAGGACAGATAAATTGCCCTGTAATTTACTGGGAAAGAATTGTACAGCAACACACAGAACCAAGGGATATGCCCCAGAAGCCCATGGGGCTTACAGCACCAGTGTGGACACAGGAATGCGGGTAGGGCTTTGCAGTGTGGCTGCCTATATATAGGCTAGGTTAACCTGGGTGCAGATCATGTGGGCTAACGCTGCAGTGAATACATAACCCTAAGTGATAGGAGCACAAGTCCTACTGACATAAAGCTGCAAACCCTGATGGCATATAACCATTTGTTTTCTTGACTTAGGGAAGTTCAGTATATCAGAAGGTGGTGGTGGTTGCAAATATAGCATGCGCTATTTATTTATCAGCTGTTGGTGATGTAATCAGAATAAAGATGTTAGTGAGACCCTAGACTTTTTTCAATTTAGATGAGCATTTTAAATGTGAAAACTTCTTGGTAGGAAAAATATCTGTATAAAAGTCTGAAATCCTATAACCCTTTATGCACTGAAAGCATGTCCTTGTGAGTTGGTTCTGCAGCTCTTCCACTAGTCCCACTGCCCCTTCTTTCCAGTAGGCCCTCTAGTTTACCCACTAACTTCAACTAGCTAGTGTGTAGCTACTAAACATGTGACAGTCAGCTACCACACAGGATCAGTCTGCCTCCTGGCAGGTTTTCCCCTTTGCAGCTGCTATTAGGCACCTAATCCAACTGCCTTCTGTTGCTTAGAAACCTCCTCTCCTCCACAGTTGCCATTAATTTCCCCCCTGTATAGGCAGGAGAAAAGGCAAAAGTTAAGGTAGCTTCCAAGCATGAGTGAAGCCCTTGTAATTTGAAAAAAGATCTTTCAGCGGCTGAGCTACCCTTACTTAAACATATACTGTAACTTGTTACTATTACAGTTCTATTTAAAAAGAAAGATTTAATGTGTTTTAAAATATGGGGTATATGTTTTTTAAAAAAAAAAAAAACTTTACAGCTTTTTAATGAACTTCTTATTTAGTCAGCTGTAGTTTACTGAATACATGATCACACTGAACAAACATTTTGTGGTTTCTGCTTGTTAAATGATTTCTTGCAGAGGTGTTAAAATGGTCCTAAACAGTGAACCTGTTTGACTCCCTAACTCAGTGATACTCAAGCTCGGAAACTGCAGGTGGCTCTTTAACGTGTCTCTCGCAGGCTCTTTGCAGCACATAATATGAAAACACTGTGATTTAATTATTAACCAATCAGGATGTTTTTGCTGTGTTATTAACCAATTGTAGAATACTTGGTCAGTCACTTTGCTGTGAGAATTGTGTGTGTGAGTAATACGTATTCATATTAAATGAAATAATTAATTCACACTAGCGTGGTTCTTTTGGGTAATGTTGATTGCTAATTTGGCTCCTGAACCACTGATGTAAGGAGTCAGAGCAGTGATACTCGGACAAAATTCTTACTTTATCTTTTAACTACTTATTGTGGTTTTTGTACATGGCTATTACAGTGTATTAAAGTTCATCTAGATTATTTTAAATGACCAGTTGAATCAGTTAAGACTCTTATAATTCAGCTCCAAACTAAAACATCTAGATCTCAAAATGCTCTGCCACTTAATGAATTGTTTTAAGATAATGACAGTCATACAAGCAAAGTATTTCTTTTAATGGAGTCTTAGAAAATTCAGAAAAATGTGATGTCTGCCTTTTCCCCCTCTGAGCGAGGGAGCCAGGCTTGTGATAGCAGAGCTGCAGAGGGGTCCCTGCACATCTGCAGGGCCAGCGACACCCGATTCCTGCAGACTCACTGACTGTTCCGATAAGTATTTTTTGTCAATTTCAGGGTCAGCTGAAATTAATATTTACCAACAGTTATTGATTTTAAAATCAAATCCTACAAATCCTAAATATATCAAAGTATTTGATTTGTTTTACTTTTTTGAAGTATCAAATCTGTTGTGAGCTTCCATACATTTTAAATGAAGAGGCAAGCCTGCTGACTCAAGACATCTTTCTTCTAAGCATGCTAGGAGTTGTATGTAGTCTGTATGAAGCACTCACAAGATGGTGAGGAGGACCATAAAAGTATCTAGACAGGTTAAAGTGTTAAGTTCTTTAAATAGTCTGACTGAAAATCTCTTTTCCCCATAATTGCTGCACTTGGGGATGTCAAAATTCCACTACCTCCCCAGTTGTTCAGAGTTTAAGGCTAGACAAGACCTGAATATATATGATGTAAAACTATATTTTGTGGGGGAGGGGACTTAATTCTTTATATTGGAGGCAAGCAGGGCACATACGTAATTTTTCTGTGCGTGTCAACTGTAAAATTCTTCCAGGGCTACTTGTTACACCTTCCAGAACTTGTTGCCTGGGTTTGGAGCAGTTCAAGGCACTGTCAGATCATTAGACTTAAAATTGCTTTCTTTAGTAACTTGGCCTTGTCTGATCTGCACCTATGGGAGGATCGTATCCCCTTAAAGTCTGTCTCTGAAAAGGAGGGATTTCTGTTCATCTCCTAAAGCAAACAACATTTCATAGGTTTTACTGTTTTTTGGATGGATCCTATATGCAATCCACTATTGCAGGGGAAGGAGAAGTTTGCATATATTGGGTTTTCTTTATCCTGTGACCCACAAGATGAAAACTGATCTGCAATTAAAGGGACACTTAGGTTAAAACTGACCCTTCTTTAAAAACTCTTAACTCTCTCAAAACCTGTTTTAGTTCATTGAATCTTTATATTCAAACAGTGTATTCTTGCACTTCATTCAGCTTAACTGAAAATAGGCCAGTTCTTGTCTTTCTGCTTCTAGTGCATTTTTAGCTCACCGATAATGTTTAAATTGTAAACACTTCAAGCGAACCAATAGAGAGTGTCTCCTCCTCTGCAGCCCCCAGAGCACTCAAGCTGCCTCCTGTGAATCCAGAAAGGAGGTGGGGAAGAAATAGCTGCTCTTCCGAATATTTTGGAAGGGCAGAGAGTGGATTGGGAATTGATATGTGAAGGCAGATAACTTATTCAGGGGGTTGAGGCAGGGAATTCAGGGATGGTTCATTGAGTAAGGGGGAGAGGGTGGCTTGTGTGGGCAGACCTGATCAGTCAGGTTTGAGGGTGAACTAGGAATGGCTTGGAGTGCAGAGGATGAACTGATGGATTCTGCATGGTGTAGGAAAGAAAGGAAGAGAATTAGTGGGAGGGATGGGAGTAGGAAAATAACCAGAGAAAATTTTTTAAAAAGCATGGAGTGAACTGAAAAGAGAACAGGGAACAGATATCAGAACACAGAAGGAAAGAACTGGGTCTAAGGATCATACGTGAGAGCTATGGGAGAGAGGTAAGGGCAAGAATGAGTAAGATGTCATGGGGACAGAAAACTAGAAAGTGAATGAAGGGAAAGACTTGAAAGGGCAGGGAAGGTGTCAAGGAAGCAAAGTTTCCAATAAAAAAACTGTCAGGAAAGTAAAGAAGATTGAAGAGTTCTTGAGGAAGAACAAAACAAGGGATATGCAGCAAATCTCAAACTCAGAGTGAGTGGCAGCAGAAACACTTTTTTGTGTGGGAGAAGCTTTTTTTGTTTGTGGGATGAGGTAGACTTGAGTCCTGGAGCAAGGCCTGGCGTCTAGTGCTCTTACAGTGCGTATAGAGAAGATGATCAGGTGTTTTGTTTCACTTTTTTAATTGAAATTTACAAAAATCTTAAACCCTTCTGCAAACTAGTGTCAGCTTTGGTTATATGTCTGTTGGGTCCCTGGGATTTTAGTACCTATTTGATTTAAAAGGAAGCAGTCAACTTGATACTTAATCAGTTTCAGAAAAGTTTAAACAAAAAAAGTTTAAAGTAGCTTAATGTACTGCACTTGCCTGAATCCCACTGCCAATTCTGTGGTTTTACTATTCCATTTTCTTATTTCCAATGTTTCTCTCCCCATTGCTGGGACAACTTTATTTAGAATTCTAAATAAGCAGGTAGGTCTCAGAATGTTGCTCAGCATAAAATGTGCTCTAAAAATACAAAAATTAGTATATAGAAGATTACTGAGAACTCACATCTCCAGTGTAATCTCCTCTTGTCTCCACATAACATTCCCCAAACTTCCTTATTTGGTTTCCCTAGGTATGGACCTACAGTAGGGAATACTGGAATCCAAACTTTCTTCAGATGGTTTTAGAAATATTTTCATGAAGCTTTATAAAGGGTTGTAAAACTACTTTTTACATAACTTTATATTTTGGGCCCAAACTCATTGTTCACTTTTAAACAATGAACAGGTTTGATTAAATCTAACTAAGATTCCTTTACAATCTTAAAGGAAAACTTAGTCTGCTGGATGCCTGATGTCCACTCTGGTTGAAGGGGGGGTTGTTTTTATTTGACAGACCACTGTTAACTAGCATGATGCTTGCACTCACATTGCAATTTTCTATTTTTACAGATAACAGTACAGACTTCTGGGATACTGATGTAAAATGGTTTTCATTACTGGAGAGCACAAACTGGCTGGAAATTATTAGGTTTGTTAATATATGTTCTTTGGGTTCAGTCTTTATTAAATGAATCTCTGGTGATTTTTCTAGCTATGGTTATTGGAAAACTAGTTTTAAATCAGTAACACTTTTTATATTAAATGAATTTTTGGGGATCTTTATCAAAACACTGGTTCAGGAGTCTGAGATGCATAGAATACATAGATTAATCAATTTCTTTTCTTTATGATCCAATATCAATAGAAAATGTACATGCGACAGCCAGAGCAGATGCACTGTAAAACAGCTGTTTGGAGGACAGAAACCTCCCAAACTCTGGTCACTAAACTTTTCTCATTGGCGGAAAGGGACTTCACATCACCTGTTTCATAAACTTCATCAAGAATGGAAGAATAAACGAAAACCTAACAGGAAAGACTTCTTGAAGCCTCCGACTTCTGGACTTCAATAGAGTGCATGCCATCACACCCCGTAGACAGGGTATCTGGAGAAGAGATTTGTGGTACTGTGGACTACATGTGTACTGGGGACACTTAAATTCTCACTTGTGCTCATGCTAATTCAGGTGAACTGGTGGGAACCATAGTGCAGATGAGTCTGGTGACTAAATTAATTTTTTTTCAGTGGTGTAGCAATACTTGTTGCAAAGCAAACCCAACTGAAATAGTGGTCATCTGCACTACTAGTAGCTATAGCATAAAGTCCAGATCACCTGAACCAGTGATTACAACTGTGAGTAATTTTTTGTAAGCTTTATATGTAGACAAGGCCTTAAACAAAAAAAATTCTACTGCCTGTGAAGCTAGGCGTCCTGCAAAAGTCTGTCTTCTGTAGAATATGCAAATGGAATCTGTCTCAGAAAATTTAAGTTTTTGACATGAGTTACCGCTGCTGAGCAGGAGTGGAATTGTGGAAACTGAGGTTAAGACTGCAAAGGCAACAACTGGCCAAATATGCAAATTGGCAACATTTCTAACTTAAAAGCAATTTTCTATTGAAAGGAAGGTCTGAAACAGTGGGAAAACCATGTGAGAACTTGAAATATCCAACTTCTTGGGTTTCCAAACATCTCTGATCCTGAACTCCAGAATATGGAAAACCTGTCCTGATCTCCTGAAATCTCCTCTGTAGTATCCGCCTGTGTTTATAGAATTCCTATGTGTAAAATTGAGAAGTAAGTACGATCAGATATATAACACATTTTTCTTTATTGGAGATCGACCAAAAACTTTGAAAACAGCGACAGTGGTTGGAGACATTACCTCTAAGGATACTAAAACCCTGTTCCTCCCTCCCCACCCCCTGACCTCACCCCACGACCAGAGGAGTAGTATGATACATTGTTTGCACTCTCTTCTCCTCTTTGCTGGATTGCATTTCCCTTTTCTGGGTTGCCTGTGAGTTTATACAAGAATTTTTCAACCTTCATGCATTAAAGTGTGAGCATAACTTCTAGAGATAAACACAATCAAACCAAATGTTAACTTCTAGCCAAATTCACATCCTCACTCTTGAAAAGAAGCAATTTCCCTTACTTGGCACAGTTTGCTCTGCAGATTCTTGGCACTTCAGCAAGCAGTCTCTTCGTTCTGGGATCCAGACTTCTGAATGAAGCAATATGACAAAATAGACACTGAAGGTGAAAGTACTGATTTATGTTGGCTCATTTGCAAGAATCTCACCTCTGTGTGCCAATGTAACAAGTCGCTAGGTTTGAACTTACCCAAAACGTCTCCAAATTGTTTTTGTATTTCCTTTTTAAAAAAATCTCACTTGTTCTTCCTTGGGAGAAAATGCTGTCTCTAATGTGAAAAAGTTTGGTTTTTATTTGCGTTTTCAGAGGCTTTGGTTAATCACCATCCCCAAACTCTTACAGAAAATATTTTCCTACCTTTCAAGCTTGTTGAGGATTCCTATATTGCTCTCAATGTAAAGCACAATAATAATTCTTTATAACGCGCAGTTAGAAAAAGGCCAGAATGAAGTAAACTCTACTTGAAGAAGGCTAGATATATTGATGTGCTCTGAATGCCTACGACAGAAAGATAATTATAAAGTGGAAATATAAAACTACTCTTCAAAAATGTGCACATTGGAAATCTAAACTTTTGTAAAATCAGAAAACAAGAAAACTTCTGATCCCAAAGATTAAATTTAAAATATGAATTGTAATTGGATAAAATTTGAGAGAAACAATCTAAAACACAAACTTGATTAAGGAATCTGCTCTACCCAAACTTGTTTCTGATTGGCATGGTAGTTTTTTTTTCAGGGGAAACTAATGTAACAGATCACTGAAACTATATATGAACTGTCATAATGCTGCTTAAACTTAACTAGTTGAAAACCACATTTGAGAATATTAGTTTTGTCTTATTTCTCCATACCACATTAGGCGATGTCTGAAGAAAGCAATAGAGGTGGTTGAATATCTGGAAGGACAGAATACAAACGTTCTCCTTGTAGGTAAGAATCTTTCATCAAGAGATGATCGTATCAGATAAATCTTCTCTCTATTCCTCCCACCCGCCTACCACCTTGAGAAATGTACTGAATTTAAGATACACCCTTAAATATATATAAGGAAGGGGAAATAATAGTAAACAGTTTAAAATTCATACACATCTGCTCTATTTAATTCACATACAAAACTTCCATCTGTACTGCAACTGGTGTTTCCTTTATTTGAGATTTGGCATGCGTAGTCTCAGCCCATGAGGGAATCACTTGAAGGGGGTGAAGATGAATTATTAAAGGACTGTTCTATTTGAGTCAAAAGAATTTTTTTTTTTTATTAATGCTTTTTGGTCTAACAACTTTAAGTTTAACTTTAACCCCCTAATATAGTTATACAAACTGCTAAATAAAAAGCGAAGGGAAAGTTGAATCTATTCAGTGTGTGTGTGTGTACCAGAGTTTGCTCAAATAACGTGTTTTTTATTATTGTCATTGTGAACGTTGTACAAGGGATAATGGCT
Source organism: Terrapene triunguis (assembly GCF_002925995.2). Lineage (NCBI taxonomy): Eukaryota > Metazoa > Chordata > Testudines > Emydidae > Terrapene > Terrapene triunguis. The sequence continues at coordinate 16,051,266 of NW_020664420.1, read as the reverse complement.
TAATTCGGCCTATGCAGAAAGGACCGAGTACGTTTATCTGATACATGGCCATTCTGAGAATAGTTGTTGCATTTACATGCACATGTAGTCACCAGTGAATAGTATATGATGTACAGGATCAAGCCCTAACTACTGGTCTATAATCTAAAGCTTAGTCTACATATCTGTGTATTTAATGGCAAAGTAGATTTTCCCAGACATGTTAGTTTCCTCGAATTGTGGGTCAACTCTTAAAATACCATAAACTGAGACTGGGAGCTCTGTCTTGTATTGAAAATATTTAATGAGGGAGTTATTTTTATGTTAAATAATTGGGAGAGGGTATTAGAGAGAATACAATAGTTCGAAATATACAAATATATTGAGTGCTGGCAAACATGCTGCATGTCTCAAAGGCATAGACAGGTATTTGCCACAAAAAGCCTGCAATCTAGTAGACAAGACAGTATGGGAAGCAAGGGAATATTACAAAGCAAAATGAATGAGGCACAATTTGGTATACACCTTGTTCCATGACTTTCCCCTTCCTCCCATGTCTCTTCCCTTTAGTTGTTCCCTTTTGCCATCTGTCACCTCATCCAGTCCTCCATCATTACCACCTCTGTCTTCTTTTCACATCATGAACATTTGGATTGAGTGTAGGGGTTAAAGCACGTGGGGGCAAAGCAGAGTAACTACTTGGGAGATGGCTTCAAGCGTCTAGTGTGTAGTGTCTCTCTCCCTGCTGGAGAGCAGCAGAAGCCAGAATTGATACATACAAACTTTGAATACTCTTTTGAAGATCAAGTTTGATATTAAGGCTTCAGTAGGTGAGCTAGAGATGTGAACCAGAGTGGATCATCAGTGTGTCTAGTTCTATGTAAAATGCCAAATGTATGAATTGGGTTTTTTTCATAAGCTGACTAGTAAATGTATTTTTCTAGGGCAATTGTAGCTTGACCTGGCAGGAGCTTTTTAGATGTCAAACTAAATGTCCTTGAGTTAACAAATTGTTAAATACAATAGAGCCATTTTTGAGGGAGAATGCTAATTTTTCACAGAAAATGCAAGAACAAGTTTTAGATGCTTAGATACAGGATGATTTTCAGTGTGGAAGAGAAGACCATGGAATAAGACCATAAAACAGAATAGTACTTACTGCAATGTTACCTATTAACATCTTTTTCTGTAAAGACACTACCAGTGCAGTGGGTCTTAAGCACCTCTTAAAAAGTCTCTTCCTTAGGCATCCAAGTCTAAACAAATATTAGCAAATTTTTTGGTCAAAATTATATTTCCATAAGCATTAGTCACACCAAACTAATGTGAACAAGCATTTGAATGGTGAGGGGAGCAATATGCATTACCAGTGTGACCACTTTTTGTCTTTTCAATACTATTTTCTAGAGGAGAATGCCTCTGATCTGTGCTGTGTGATCTCCAGTCTAGTTCAAGTGATGATGGATTCACACTACAGAACAAAGTTTGGCTTTCAGAGCCTTATTCAGAAAGAGTGGGTAATGGGAGGACATTGTTTTTTGGATCGCTGCAACCATTTACGGCAAAACGACAAAGAGGAGGTATGTTTCTTGACTCTTGGTTATGTACAGCTTCACAAAGCTTGTTCACTGTGAGGGATGGTGTTGGGTGTTTGGGCTAACGGGGTCTGCTTTGAAGATATCTTAATTGTAAATCTTGCCTTATGGATTGCAGATACTTCATTGTCTATTCTTTATTCCATTGGGAAATAACTTTTTAAAACTTGATGACGTGTTATCTTGGAATATTGCTATTCACTAGGTTACAATACATATCTTAAACAGATTAGTGTGATTTTTATTTTTTTTAGATAAGTATTTCATCATTCATAAACTTGCAGTACAGCATGCTCCAGAGGTGACGATTCCACCATAAATATGCCTGTCTGATTGCACTCTTTGGAATGGAGTTCCTGTTTTTGAAGGAGGTGTAGCGAAACACTCCAAAATTGCCTTTTTAAAATAGTAGAGAGCATAGAGCTGGAGCATAGAGTTAACTAATCAAGCAGGGAGTGATTTGAAACATCCACAGTTTGGGATTCCATGCAATATTGGTTTTTAACATGGATTTAATTAGATCTCTGAATTGACTACCATTTAGTTTCCCCATGTAGTCTGAGTTCTAGGAATAAGCTAATTGTGTTATTTTTTTTATCGAGAGAAGGGAATCTATAGCTTTTGAAACTTTTTAGCATGGCTTCCAGTGACTCTTGATCCAAACTAATCTCTAGCTTTCACTGCTAATCCAGTGGTGCTGGCAGACCTACAGTTCTCATCACAAGCTAATGCATTTCATGTCTAGTGCAAAAAGGCAAATTGTTAATCTATAGATTAGCAATTGGCATAACAAAATTTTAAACTGTATGTGTCAGCAAAGAGCAAACTATGCTTTGTCTTAGACCAGTGGTCACTAACCAGTCGATCGCACTCTCTGGCCGCTAAAAGTCGGGCGGTGTGACAGGGCTGCCACTAAGGCAGGCTCCCTGGCAGCCCTGGCCCCACGCCGCTCCCAGAAGCGGCCAGCACGCCCCTGGGGGAGGGCAGGGGTCTTCCTCTGTGCGCTGCTCCTGCCTGCAAGCACCACCCTCTCAGCTCCCATTGGCTGGGGACAGGGCACTGGGGCCAATGGGAGCTGCAGGAGCGGTGCCTGCAGAGAGGGGAGCCATGTGCCCCTCCCCAGGGGGCGCATTGGGGCCCCTTCCGGGAGCAGGGTGGGCCGATTGGGAGCCGCCCAAGGTAAGTGCCGCCCGGAGGGAGCCCACACCCCGGCCCTGAGCCCCCTCCTGGAGCCAGCACACCATACCCACTCCTGCACCCCTCCCCCATCCCTGGCTCCCCTCGCAGAGCCTGCACCCCCTCCTTTACCCCTACATTCTGCCCCAACCTGGAGCCCCCTCCTACACCCAAACTCCCTCCCAGAGCTTGCACCCCTCACCTGCTTCTGCACCCCTGCCCCAGGCTCAGCCCGGAGCCCCCTCCCACATTCTGAACCCCTCGGCCCCAGCTCAGAGCCCGCACCCGCTTCCGAATCCCAAACCCTGTCCCAGCCCGGTGAAAGTGAGTGAGGGTGGGGGAGAGCAAGCGACGGAGAGAGGGGGGAATGGAGTGAGCAGGGCTTTGGGAAAGGGGCTGGGTAGATCCTGGGATGCACTTAAATTCAAAAAGTGATCTTGTGCATAAAAAGGTTGGAGGCCACTGTCTGAGACAAAACAAGTGGGTAAAACATTTCAACACAATTCACTATAAATCCAGATTGCTGTTTTTAGATAGGTTTGTATTTGGAGACATTCAAATTATTTAGATGTAAACCATCTGCATGATAGGCCAACGTGTGGTGTCTTTATTTATTTATTTTTTTTCCCCCCTGAAATTGATTTAATATTTCTTTTTATTTAGGCTCCTGTTTTTCTGCTCTTCTTAGATTGTGTTTGGCAGTTGGTACAACAGTATCCTCCGGCATTTGAATTCACTGAGACTTACTTAACTGTCTTATCAGACAGTCTCTATATACCTATTTTTAGCACCTTCTTCTTCAATTCACAGCATCAAAAGGAAACTAACATGGTAAGGGTGTACTTTTGGGGAAGTGGTGTGTTAGACAACCCTTTTGCCAACAGTATGGGTAATATTTAACAAAAATTGACTGGCATTAGAATTAGCTACAAAATTATGTTTCCAAGGAAAATTTGAGGGCAGTGTGATCTAGAGGAATGAACACAGGGTGTGGAGTTTGGAGGTGCTGAGTTTTGATCCTGATTCTGCCATTGACTTGTGGCTTTGGGTAAGTAATTTCATCTCTTTGGTGTCGTCAAACTGTAAAAGTCAGATACTTGAGCAGGAGTGTTAAGATTAATATCTATAATGTTTCAAAAACAGTGCTATAGATCTGTTTTTGTTGCTACTGTTCTATCAAAATAGGGATTTATTTATGGGAATGTAAGACTTTAAGAATAACTAAAATATCTTTAAAAGATGTCTAGTACTGCTACAGCTGTGGACTGGCTGCTCTGTATTCCATGGCCACAGAATTCACTTGCTGTAGAATTGTGCTCAAGAATCCACACTTCACTTCTTGTACATTTCGTGTAGCCCCCTTGATAGCAGAAAACCTTGAAAACATGAATCAACTGTGAATCAATGCACGTCCTTCCTAAGTCTACAAACAGCCTGAAAAAATAGCTGATATTCAGTGTCCCATTCATTTATCTCAGTGGTTCCCAAACAGGTTCGCGAAATGTTACAGGGGGTTCTCGGGAACAGATTCTCTAATGACGGACAGAGCTGTCCCTAGGGACCACAGGCAGCACGGGGCCAGCAGCCCGGAGCCTCTGGACTTCCAAGAGCTAAGCAGATCAAAGCAAGCATATCTATTACATTGAGGAGATTTAAATTTCAAGACTCCTTGTAAGAAATGGAAAGGGAGGTGGATATTTTTTGCTGTTTTTAAAATTAAATAGGCAGCTAGTATTGTTTTTAAAATTATTATGAAGAACAAGTTTAAGGTTTGTTGTACTGTGTGTTGTTTGCCTGGACTGCTCAAGACCTGAATGCTTGTGTAGGAAGAACTCTTTGAGTTGGCTTCTTAAATACCTTCATGCTGTTTCACATCTGATGCTCCTTGATGAAACATAGGAGCCTTGTCTTATAACAGGCTTATTCAAAGTGATACAAGCTATGAAAGTGAGATTTTTGGAAGAGTGTTGCCATTTTCATAATGTAATAAAAATACTGTAATGATAAAAAATTAATAATAAATAGTGTGTAATAAGCATGTCATAAAAACAAATTTTATATTTCCAGGATCACTGCTTTTATAATTTGTATTCAGGTAAAGGAGAAAATCCCTGGAAATATTCATTTTTACTAGGGGGTTCGCGAGACTTGACATTTTAGTGAAAGGGGTTCACAGGTTGTTAAAGTTTGGGAACCACTGATCTATCTGGAGTATTAACTGTGATGTTTAAAATATAATTCAGTTGGCAACATTATCATTTTAGCAGACACACCTTTTAATGTGCTTATCTCACAATCCTAAACTGCCTCCCAGGTGCCACAAGCTCTGTCAGTCTCCTACTTAGCTTTCAAACCTCCAGTTTCCCTTTTGACAATCTTCAAGATGCAATTAGGGATTTTCACTGCAATAACCTGGCATGTTGAAAACCCAATAGGGAGACAGTGTAAAATAAAATGGTTAATACCAAAATAAACAGAGGTTACTGTATAGACTGCATTAATATCTATATTTAAAAACCTCTTTTTTAAATTTTATCTGAGTTTACTGCAGAATCCAGGGATCTAGCTGCAGAATTGTCCAGCTTGCTACCGAATATATAGGGCTTTGTCTAAGATTCTGATTTCTCCTTAAGAGTCTTGTGGAATTCTGTTCTTGACCACCTCTAACTAATTGTTCCATTTGTTTTGGCAGTCTAGAGAAGGCCACAATGCACAAAGCAGCCATTTCAGGTTTCTCACAGTTTGGGATTGGTCTGTGCAGTTTGAACCTAAAGCACAGGTTTTGCTCAACAACCCTCTTTATGTGGAGAAGCCAAAACTGGACAAAAGTCAGCGGAAAACTACACGATTCAAAGTAAGATGTTTGATCAACGTCATTCAGAAACCATAAAAATACATTTTCCACTTTTGTGCAAGTCATTTATACTTGAGACAAATATACTTGGAGCCAAAACTTACACTGTATTTGGTGAGATTTAAAAGCCCACATTAGAATCCAAAGGATTCTGAGACCTCTTCTTGCACTAGCAAGAAGCAGATCTATTTGATCTGCCTCCTACTGCTGCAAATGACTGCAGAAACACTTAGATGGAAGAGCTAACCTGGGCTACTATGTATGGATCATTAGTTGGCAAAAGGGTGAGTGTAGTGATAACTTCAATATATTGCTTATTGTAGTGCCAAAGCATTTATTGCCAATCTATTTAATAGACACTTTATTAGACTTGCTTTGCTGTGGTTCATGAAACATCTAATCCAAATGCATAGCTTAATTTTAAATCTGATGGATTACCTTAATCTGAGTTTGATCTGGTAACTAATGGATCTGTTACAGTATTTTTAAGATTGTCATGGGCACCCAGTTTTTTTGTTATAGGGTAGTAAAAATTCATATAAAATACACTTGGTTTCTCTCATGGCATTGCGTGGTGTCTAACTAGGAGTTTTTCATCGTAAATTTCCTGGGGCTGGGGCTAAACGTTCTGTTCTGTACTAAGACCACTAACTGCTCAACAAATAACTATGATGAGTATCTGGACAGCTACATCATTATGCTGAGAAACTGCAATTTGGAGGCTGAACAGTGTGAAAATATAAATTTTCTTTAGTGTGCATGGGCTGCTTGAAATCATTGCTTTACTGGAGTTGTTTTATCACTTTTAATCTCTACAGCTCCCTAAAAGTGCTTTTAAAATCTGCCTCTTATTTTGTTGAAAAAAAGACTTCATGCCCCAGAGATATTGAGTTGCTGTAATTGGAGATCAAATAAGTGTGAATTTCAGTACAAGGCAACAAAACTAGTATTGTACTAAGTCTTATGAAACCAAGCTGACACAAACGGGCTTTTTTTCTCTGACTTGGTGCATTGGCTGCCTCAGTAGTTTGTATATTGTAACATCGACCATATACACAGCAGACAAATGTATGGGTTAAATAATGAAGGGTTAAATAATAAACCAGCATGGCTTTGTTTACCAGTAGGTGTCTTAGTAATTCAGCATTATTTGAATATAACTTTTGTATAACGTGGCTCATTTTCAATGTAGAGTATAGTTCCAGTGCAGTTTACCTCAGTGCATTTATTAATTTTTTTCTTTATTTTTTTTTTAAGCATCAACGACAGCTTTCTTTGCCACTGACGCAAACAAAATCTTCTCCAAAAAGAGGATTTTTCAGGGAGGAAACTGATCACTTTATTAAAAACATTCTGGGCAAAAGAATTAGCAAACTGATAAATTCTTCAGATGAGCTTCATAATAACTTCACAGAATTCTACGATAGCTGGCACTGTAAACCTATTGACTTTCATGGACTTCTGCTGCCTCACATTGAAGGGCCAGGAATCAAAGTTTGGGCACAGCGATATTTACGATGGATTCCTGAAGCACAGCTGCTTGGCGGTGGCACAGTTGCCACTGCAACTAAAATCTTGGACATGATAGAGGAAGTTCAGCGCTTACAGAAGAAAATGGATGAAAAACATAGTCTGACAGTCCCTCAAGGCAGGGAAGCTCTTCCAATGCTGAGAAATTCTGCCCGTTTGTCATCCTTGTTTCCATTTGCTTTGCTTCAGAGACATTCTCTCAAGCCAGTTCTGCCCACCAGCACCTGGAAAGACTTGGAAGATGAGGATGACTTGGCCAAGAGAGATGATGAGTTTGTTGATTTAAGTGAAGTGATTTAACATGACTCAAACTGAGAAAGTAAAGTATTGGCACAAATTTCAGTGAGAGTTGTACATGTTAAACTTTAGGTTTAAATGTTATGCTGTATCTTAATGATGGAATTCTTCCCTTCAAGTGTCTGCATCTGACTTCAGCCAGTATGCTAAAATCTTAACCTAGATCTTTAGCACAGAAAGAACCAGCTATCATAATTAATATTTTATATAGTCTGTGGAAAGACATCGATATACTTCCATTTCAGTCTAGCAATGTTTACTGCAGACAGATTTTACATGGGTTCAAGAGAGACACTGCTTTTTTTATGAAGTGGCTGTACTGTAGTATATGTCCCAAAAAAAAAGATAAGAAAGAAATATAAAATGGCTATCAGCCAAAAGGAATTAAGCTATTTCTCTCTAATTTATGTCCTTGATATGAAGCTCTGCATAACCACTAAGGTGATTACAACATTATTGGAAGTAGTTGGTTAAACTGACTTTGCATAATCTTTCTCCACAAGTGGTAAACTGGGGAAAGGTGGAGAATTGTAAATACTCATATACAAACAAGTATAATCCTTCATTCTTTGAAGCTGAGAAAAGACCATCCATAGTACCCAGGGATTATTCTTCTATACCTATTACATGATGAGTTGAAATTGTGAATTGGTCATCCACTTATATTCTGATCAATTATTCCTTCTTGGCCTATAGAATTTTATTTTCCATGTGGTATTGTAATGGGCAGTTTGGCTGTTTTCAGCCTTGGTATGTGCTTAGCTTAAAGACCGGTCAGTCGCAAGGGCACTTCACATCACTAGTCTTACTCCTCATGCCCATCATGCAATACAGTCCTGCTGCCATGATGTATTAAATCCTAGATGTTTGCTGCTAATAATAGATAATGGTCAGATTGAAAGACTCAAATTTACCAGAAGAATCTCCTCTCAAATGGAGTAGGACTTTCATGCTCGTCTCCCAGTTTGATGCCATTTGCCTTTCAAGGCTTTTTGTAGCTTGCACCTTCTCTGCTAATAGAAAAAAAAATAGTTTTATACCCCTACAATAAAGCTGGACTTGTTTTATAAACTTGTGGCATACATTAATTATGAATGTTGCCTTCATGTAAAAGCTGAGTATTAGAATCCAGTTGCTGGATTTTGGCATAACAGTACCTCAGTGATAAAAGCCATATAAGAAATGCCTGTCATAAACCTCTTGCTCTATTGTGTATATACTCATTTTTTTAATGCAGATAATTGTACTTTGTAAAATCCACATTTTTACTCTTTATGAAATATCATATCTATGGTCATTTTGCACCCTTAAATGCAGAAAATAATCCACAAGATGGAAGTAAGTCATAAAAGCCTTTACTTTGGTGAAAGGATTAATAATACTGTGTGCTAGGAAACTTGCATCTAAGATTGGTCAGCTCATAGTAATCAGGAATGTTTAACTGGATTGCTAAAGAGGAGTCTTAAACTTTGCACTGAATTATATTTCTTATGGACAGCAGATCCTGTCCCTTTCCTTGCTTCTCTGTAACTGTTATGAACCCAGATTGGTCTGCTAAAATGAAATACACTGATCAGGAGGAAGATGATGGAGCTGGATGCCAAACTGAAGCTTCTCAAGTCATGGTTGCCTTACTTCTTAATAGTGAAGCCTATTAAGTAAATTAAGCTTGCAATATATTTTTTTTAAATACACTAGCACTACACTTATTTTCATAGTGCATATGAGCCTTCTTAAAACTAGCACTTGCCAGAATTGGCTGTCTTGCACTCTCGTCTTTCAAACTATAGATTTCGATTACTGTAATCGAAAATCAAGTGTCTCAAATATGTATGCAATAATCCCTCTACGAAGTAGTACAACCCATGCATTTTATGGGCAGCAGTTATCTTATATTCTAAGATTATAATTACTTGGATTTCAGATTTTTAAAACACTGCCATTGGAAACTTTAATTTTTGTTCTATAGAAAGATTCTATTTGTGCTTTTGACAGTCAAATTATTCAACTGTTGTAATGTGTTCAGTCATGAAAACTATGTATTTATGTAGGAAAATGGATGTCAAATATCTTTGTATAGAAAATTCTCAAATGGATTTGTATGGAGGATATATTTATGTGCAGGATGAGACATGGGAACACTTCTCTATTGTAAATGTAGAGTGAATGCCATTGTTATGAGTTCTGTTTTCTGCACTGTGGGATTGGAAATGTACTTAACTTTACAGACTTTTGGTTTTCTGTTTATACCTCAGAGTTTTTACACTGAATGCAAGTTACAGAAGCTTTAACAGTTTGTATTTTTAAAATCTTCCTATTTCTCTTTAAATAGGCTGTTTAGAGAGTCTATAGGTCAATAAAATGTACTGACTTCTCTTTAAATATATACATTTTTTGTGCTGAATACACACCAAGAAATTATTTAAACCACACACACAAGTTTTTCTGTATTGACACAAGAGGTGATTGTAGTGGTTAAACATCCTGTGCTTTTAAAGGCTTTGTATGTTTGCTAAAAATGAAAGAATGAAGCTAGTGTAGAACAATGCTTGTGACTCTTATTTCTGCTTTGCCCATAGTGTACGTGATCTGTCAATTTTAAATTTTGGGGGAACAAGGAGCTGCAAAATGAGACATCAGAATAGCATAGGGGTATGTCTGCAAAAGGAAACATTAGGCTCCTGTGTTGTGCTGCTTTATGATGTACAGAGGTGGCTTTTTATATTGGAAACTCAACTTAGAGCTTGTCTACCCTAGAAGGCTTTGACTAAATCACTTGTGAAACTGATCTGAAGAGTCGGTGTGAAAGCAGAGTAATTGTGAGGGGAAATTTATTTTTAGTTGCTGCTTTAAAACACCTGTTTAATGAAACCCGTAAATTATTTGAAATAATTGACACCATGATTTCTCAGGTGTGAGGTCTCTCAAAGCAAATGTATTCTGAGCTCTCAAGATGGGAACCAAGAAAGCTGGAAGCCCAAACTTGAAACTGTTGATTTTTCATAAGCAAAAAATAAACATAAACTTCTTTTAAAAAAAACAAGAACCTTTCACGTTATTTTTCTGCATCATGAAGTGCAATAAAACCCACAAATTTTAAAATCTTCTGTGGATACCTTTAAATGACCTGCCTAGGATGTATTTTCTCTTAATTATAATGATGCAGTTTTGTGACTCTAGGAAAGAGTCCAGTGTCTACTTTCAGCTCTCACTAGAGCTGCATGTTAACTGCTTCAGCATTTCATGACTGTACATCAGATCCTAGTCAGAGCAGTGCCCTCTTCCCCATCCCACAAGTTATAAGGATCAGTAAACTTAAGCCATTTATGACTTTGTAGCAATTCCATGAACACCACCAGGAACAGCATTCTGTGTAAGGTAAGTGTTATTTAGGGTGTGAAATGCGGGGCTATCAAAAGATTTAGTAACATTGATTGCAGGCAGTTCAGCACCAAACTGCTGAAGCCTGAATTAGAAACTCTCTTCGCATTCACATTGAAAACCCAAGCATGTAATAAGAAATTGAGTATTTTAGAAAAGTCAGATGCTTTTAGCATTAGGTGTCTCATGATGGCATCTACTTATTTTTTTTATTTTTCTCCAGTTACTCAAGCTGACTGAGTGTGGCTCAGGAGGCTTCCCATGTCACATTTAATATTTTCTGCATGAATAGACACTTGCAGGCATCTGTCAAGAACGTTGTAAATTTCTTTGTGCTGGACTGAAAGTACCAGTTTAGCTAGATCGGTGTAGATCCCCACACTAGACCATGGAGAGTGTTCGTTCTTTAGTGGGCGGAAGAGGGAGAGGAGTAACCAAAACCCACAGCATTACAGCCGGGAAACATTGCTGAAAGAAAACAGCTGCACTGGCCAGGAGAGCTGTTTCCTGCCGGAAGCCAGAGTGGAGGCCTATTCTTAGGTCGGGACAGAGAGCAGACCTTCAATAGGCCTAGCTGATGATAAAAATTACTTACTTAAACGCATGCTTTAAGTCAGGGTTTCTCAGACAGCATTCCTTTCCCTAAGGAACAGTGTTCTCTCCCTTCTCCCCGATACATTCATAAAGAGAGGAGGAATCCCCTCGTGGAACAGCTTTGTAGAAAAAAGTGAGGATGTTCAGTTTCCAAAGTTCACAATTGTCTTTCTTGCCAGCTCACATTACCCTTCAAAAACATTATCAAATTGAATATTGCTGAGTCTTGGAGGAAAATAATCCATATACAAAAATCTGAGATGACCTCCCCCCCACCCCCCAATTGATTTGCTGTTTGACAAAAACACACCTCAGCCTGAGGGCCTCCTCATCCTACCACATGCCCCTCTGCCTTTTGGTCTTGTCTTATTGCTGCTTTTATTCTCTGGAAATATATTTTGTTTAGTGTATAATCACATTCTGTAGCATTACTGGGTATTTTGTAGAATAATCTATAGCTTCAGTCCCTTCCATTAACACTAGTTGCTCCTGTACAAAATATCAAGGAACTGAGCCAGATTTTCAGAAGTGCTCAGCATCAAGCAACTCTCCTTTTCACATTTCTGGCCAGATTTTCAAAATAGCTCAACACATTAGCTAGGTTTTTAAAAAGAGCTCAGTACCCACTTACTTTAGTGTCTAAATGGGAGTTGAGCTCTTTAGGAAAATCTTCCTCCAAGATGCTCAAAAAATGAATAGGCAGTGCACTTCACACACTTTACACTGGCTGATAGCAGTGGCTGGAATATGAGTACAAATGCTGTAACATCATATTGGCATTGAACAATCACTCAGTTGAGGTGCACTAATCCAGTTCCATAGCAAAGATTCTAAAATTTTACTTACTGTTTTTAATTCTCAACATACACATTTTATCCTTCCAATAAAATAAACTAGGTATTTTCTATAATATATTACCTGGTTAGTTACATGGATTGCAAGAATAGGTAGCCAAGTAGTATTACACTAGTTTGTACCAACTTCAGTGCCTGCACTCAAGTGTCCACTACTCATGGTTTTCAGGTTAAAGAGCAATGTGAAGTGAAAACCAGACATGTTTGGCTAATTCCAGATGGCCTTTCTTCTTATTGAAGATTGCTGGGGGAAGCTTTCAAAAGCACTTAACTTTCAAATGGAATTTGTGCTCCTAAATCCCATAGGTGCTCTTGAAAATCTTCCGCTATCTTGGAACAGAAAAAAAGCTATCTAGAATCAGCCAAACATGTCTGCAACGTAAAGGGAAAACTAGAATTGTCTTTTATTTTGGTTTATAATATACATACACTCCCTACATGCTTTTTGTTACCTCTGTACGACACAAATAATCATTCTTTCATAGCCACTTTCTTTCAAACTTAATGGAAACCACTCAGACTTGTAAAAATATGAGTTGTTTTTAAAACTTGGAAAATGCTATCTGAATTCTACTTATTGATTCTGAAGTCATTATGAACATTCTAATTAACATGCAGCTAACTCAAAGTCAGCACTAATCTACAGTCTTGTTTATTGTAATTTTTGAAAAAAATAAAATCACGAAGTGTTGAATAAATACTTCATTACACATTATTTAAAGTGATTCCTATACTCTCCAACTAACTGCACTGGAAACAAGCCATTTTCCTTTTCTGTTTTTGTGTTTCTAGCAGGCATTATCATACAGTATCTTTTTATTTATGCATGAATGTGATGCAGAAGTAGTAGTATACTTTAAGTAAAGTATAATAGATGCTCAAAAATCTACATCTTTATTAAATCATCAAAACATAGGGAAATAGATGGATGTATCTGTTTCAGTATGATCCAGGGTCACAAAACAAAAGAGCACATCTGCCACCTGGATCCTTTGCTCCTTATATAGAAATCCAACCTCTTTGCTACCGACTGCTTCCTCTGCATTAGCCTGCTCCCCACTGAACTTTCCAGGTGGGTTCGCTTTCCTAGGAGAATCTTTACTTGTATGCTTTTCTGGGAGCTATTTAAGTTTGAAAGACCATTTTTCCAGGTGATCCTCCATCCTAACTGGTAAGTATTCTTATTTCCCCCCTGCCTCTTCTTCCTAAGAAGGTGGCCCATCCTCCCAATAGAATATAGCTATCGTGTGTTGTAGATAGTCAGGCTATGGTAACTAAGACTGCTGAATGGATTAAAGTACAGCGTCCCACTGCTCACTGCAGAATGGAACATCCCAGCTCTAATCTCTGTGCTGTAACACTTAAAATAAGGAGAACAGAAAAATGTACTGAACAAATACTTGGCAATGATGTGAATGGAAAATGCGGTAACTGTAAAATATGGTCATGGTCATGGTCAGAAAAATGATCAGCAGATCCTCTCCATACATCTTTCAATACTTTTTTGCTCTGCAGTGAAGAGCAAATACAGCTATCATGCAAAAGAGTGAGAGAGGTTCTATTCTGCCTCATCGGAACCATACATTCTGGTTATGGCAAGGGGCACACTGGGAATTTACTAAGACGCAAGGGCCACCACACCTAATGTGCACATTAATTCAAATTTTATTGTAAATAAATGTAAACAGCAATAACTGGTTGTACTTAAACTCCCTTGGGAAAATAACAGAATTGGCTTGTGTTGAATTTGCCTATAAAAGGCCTTCACAGCCATTAAACAATAGCAGACTTGGGATCTGGATGGTTTGTTGAGTGGCCAATTCCAGCCCCTGACTTTCTGAGAGAGATTTATGAGCAACTTAGTGTTTTCTAAGATGGTGACCTTACTTGTGACTCAACTTGCAATTGACTATCACCTGCCATAGACAGGAATAGCAGGGACTATTGAGGTAAATTAAATCCACTGTTAGAGAAACATTTAAATGTTCTAGTATTGGGTAGAGGCCCTGTGTATAGATAAGGCCCCTGGAGTTCTGCAGCTAATAATGGATTCTGGAAATGGGCTTAAATGTAATTATGATAGCCACAGAACACATTCAGTCTGGCAGCAGGTACTAATCCTGCATATAGATGTTCTATAATAATACCTTTATACATTGTTAAGGTAACTACAGCATACACAAGGGATATTGATTGTTAAAGTTAATACACGTTCCATTTTTAAACTGATAAAAACACCTTTGTTTTGTTCTGAATGTTTTCTCTTTCAGATACTAAGCACGCATTAGTAGTATGCAGTTCAATAACACTAATCAATGTATTTTTGGACAGGTTCCATGCCACGTTTAGGGCTTATGTCCCATCCTCTGTTTCCGTTGGTGTCGAGGTTTGGTGCAGTTGGCCATTTTGAAAAAAATTTTAAATTATTTTTTATGTTTGAATAGGGGGAATGTTGCTTGCTTGTGCTTATATACATTTGGTTGATTAGAGAAAAAAGGTTGAAAGAATAGAGTGAGAGAGCTTAAAGATTAAAAAAAGCTTTGATTAGGTTTACAGGAAAAAGGAAAGAGAGGTTATTAAACAGAAGAAAGAATGTTTAGTTAGGTTTAGAAGGAGAGATGATTTTAAAGGACTAGTTTGGCATGTTATTAAAGAATAAAAAACATTGAAATGTAAAAGGTTTATTAAATATAAAGGTAGGTTAAAGAACACATGGCAGAAAAAAGGAATTTTATAAAGTGGAGACTGTTTAGTAAGCACATGGTAAAAAATATAATGGTAGGTTAATAAAGAAACATTTAAAATGTTAAATATAAAGGTAGGTTAAGAAAAGAGCATTTAAAAATATAAAGATAAGTTAAAAGAGAGAACATGGCAGGAAAAGGGAAAAGAAAGCCCTTTGCAAAAGGCAAAGACAGGCACCACGTGGTTGAGTCAGAGAGAGAGAGGGAGATCTTACCCTTGTGAGTATTCCTGAGTAAAGAGAGAGCTCCCAAGGCACACAACCCCTCAGGCTAGTTATCTCCACCTTTGGGTCGGACCAATCAGATGCTGTTCTACAGCTGCATCATAGAATACGTTTTCCTGAACCAATCCTATAGTCCCAAGATTTTTAAACAAGAGCCATCTCCCTCCCCTCCGCTCACTACCACCCTCTTCCCCTTTAACTGCCTTACTCTTATCTAAAAAAACAGACCCCAAGCAGCTTTCCCACCATGTAGCACTTTTACATTGGTGCTTTAATAAAGGTTAAAACCATAAGCCCTTAGTAACAGTTTTAAAAAGTTTTTTCTCTATGCTTTTGGTGAGGACAATTTGAAGCTGCAGCAAAAGCAGCTTTGTTAGCCAGTGAATTAGAGATAAAGAAGGCTTTAGATGTCCAGAACGTAGAGATAAGTTTGTTTCTTTTCAAACTTTTGAACAAAAGCAAGTAAAAGTTAAGTTTTGTAAAGGAATAAAACTCTGTTTTATAATAATTTGAAAAGACAAGCCTATTTGAAGAAACTGCCCTTTATTTATAGGTGTTTTAATAAAAAATGAGCATGCAGAAACACCCTAGAGTTAAAACCACAGACAACCACTTTATCAAAGTAATTTATAGTAACAAAAAAAAGTTTTCCCCTATGCTTTTGCTAACATAGGCTATTTTTTAGGGAGGACAATTTGAAGCAGCCTTTCTAAGTTAGTGGATTAGAAAAGAAGACCACTTTGAAAGACAAGCCTATCTGAAGAAACATCCCTCCATTTAACACTTTACATGTGTGTTTCAATAAAAAATGAGCATGCAGAAGCACTCCAGGGTTAAACCCACAAACCCTTGTAGTAAGATGAGGCCCTGAAACATAAACTCTTGGCAAAGGCCCAGTCTGAAGCCTGAACCAAAGTACTTCCAGGCATTGCTAAGCAAAAGCTGGACTGTGAGCCAGAGGCAGGCCCCACTCACAGAAGTTGGCGAGAAGAGGGCTGCTAGAAGCAGGTGCATCCACACATAAGTGCTAATAAGAGGAACTTGTGCCAAGATGGCATCAGAACACTCCACAGAGATAACAAGGAACAGGCAGGCGCATCTTAAAGACAGGGTCAAAAGGACAGCATGATGGATAGATCTGTTTGAAACAACGTGATCAAAGGAGGAGACAGCACCCTAATGAGTCAAGGGGCTGTACCTCAATACGTCAGTAGGGATGAGTAATCTGTCCTGTAACTGTATAAAAGTAGGTCCCGGAGTGCAAATCTTTGTCTGGCCTAGGGGGCAGTGGAGTGTCCCGCCACTGACTGAGCTGTGTCCATTGCCAGGGGGCACAAATTCGTAGTATGTCTTGTAGAGTCTATGGGAAACTATTACTGTGCTTCATTTGACAATAAACCTGGCTCGGGTTCCTTCGTACCTTACTAGAGTCTGTGGTCTTTGGGGGTTCTCTCGGGTTCTGCTGTGTTAGCTATCTGCGCAGAGCCGGGGCAGCACACAGAGGGAACACGCACACAGCCGACTGTTATCATCATCAAACAAGAGCAGAGCACCACACCGGTAGCTACTGACAACAACCCTTACTAACAAAAAGTTTTTAAAAGCTTTTCCCTATGCTTTTAGTGAGGACAATTTGAAGCTGCAGCAAAAACAGGGTCTGTGAGCCAGTGGATCAGAGATAAGAAGATTGCTTCTTCCCCCACTTTTTAACAAATAGAGGTGACAGTTATATTAAGTCTTGTAAAGGAATAAACACTTTGAAAGACAAGCCTATATGAAGACACATCCCTTTATTTAACATTTTTACAGGTGTGTTTCAATAAAAAATAAATGAGTATACAGAAACACCCCAGAGTTAAAACCACAGAACCTTAGTAACAGCTAGTTTATATTCCCCTTATTCTGTAATCCAGTGGATCAGAGAGAAGTTTATTTTTCTCCCCACTTTTTAACAAATCCATGTGAAAGTTATATTAAGCTTTCATTTTCTTAGGACTTTAGATTTAAGTGTGAATTTTTCTGTTGCATTATCAAAATGTCTTTGTTTTTAAATGTTTGCAAGCTTTGCAGGTACAAACTCCTGTGTTTGTTTTGGGTCCATAGATATTGTTAAAATAATACGTTGCAGGCTGGAGCTGTGGCTTTCTCTACATTTTAAAAACAGATAAGACTAATTAGGCTAGCCAGTGATCCAGGCACTATAGAAATATTAACAAAAGCAAACTTAAAGATACTTTGTAGCAGTGCCTGCAAAGCAACAATTACAATTTTGTTTATCATTATCCTATCTAAGCCCCTAGAGAATATATATATATTTTTTTTATAAAACACTTTTATACAAACTGTAACCCTAGATGCTGTACAGCATTAAATAATATGAACCAGTAGATGAGAGACCTGAGACATTGTTGAAATCAGAGGTGTCATGATTAAGTCCTAATGCAGAGGGCCTGGGGGACGGGGGAGGAGGGGAATGAAAAGGTACAGCTGAAGTGGAAGATGGTATGATTTAAGAGCGGTTCTGGGGCTGCTTTGCAATGGTTCAGATGCCCCAACAGCCTATATCCTTCATGCATAAGTGCCAGGGTTGGGTGGGTCTTTGTTAGAGGAACAGGCCACTCATATATCTCTTGTTGTTGACAAACTGTAAACTAACTGCACGTATACTATGAGGGCAACCTACTTCCCTTTTGACAAACCCCACACCCCTTGAACTCCATAAAAACACGCATCATACTGCACATGACTTACGAGGAGAGGCTGAGGGAACTGGGGTTATTTAGTCTGCAGAAGAGAAGAATGAGGTGGGATTTGATAGCTGTTTTCAACTACCTGAGGGGGGGTTCCAAAGAGGATGGAGCTCGGCTGTTCTCAGTGGTGGCAGATGACAGAACAAGGAGCAATGGTCTCAAGTTGCAGTGGGGGAGGTCTAGGTTGGATATTAGGAGAAACTATTTCACTAGGAGGGTGGCAAAGCACTGGAATGGGTTACCTAGGGAGGTGGTGGAATCTCCATCCTTAGAGGTTTTTAAGGCCCAGCTTGACAAAGCCTTGGCTGGGATGATTTAGTTGGTGTTGGTCCTGCTTTGGGCAGGGGATTGGACTAGATGACCTCCTGAGGTCTCTTGCAACCCTAATATTCTATGATTCTATGATTTTCAACTGATATTTTATTTAAAACACGCATCTTTATTTTATTTCACAACACACCCTCTTTTGGTCCCAAAACGCTCTAACTTTTAGTGTTTTTTCTTAGTAATTTGCCAAATGAAGAAGATGTTCAACATTTTGCATTAAACATTTATCTGTCGGTTTGATGATTTCATCTAAAAAGTTATTTGGGTCCTTGGCCTCTGTCACTTTGTCCACCAATTCTGCCCCTAGAGATAAATGTTCCTGGGTTAAACAGAGGCACTGCAGTGCGTATCCCGTGATGATGATATTTAACGCACTCTCCATACACAAACTGCCGCTAATTTCTTTAATTTTACAGTTCACATCATCTAAAGACCAGTACACGCAGTCGTGATGCCTCTGACCAGGGGCATCTATAGCGCACCCAGGGCAATCCTCATTTTGTTTCTTTCTCAGGCAGTGCTTGATGGTTCCGTGCACAGACACTCGCACAATTGCACACATCACTGTTTTACGGTTATGAACTCGCACAGGCTTAATACTGAATTTCTCCCTCAACTTTATATAGTACAGGCCTATAGAATAAGCATCCCCCTCTGTTTCGGCATTCTGTTGAGCATCTGGGCAAAAACAGATCGGGCCCAATCTGCTTGTCCCTTCAGAGCTGTTGGTGTCCAGAACCTCCAAGTCCTCTGAAGAACCATTGCTCAGCTGCTGAAAAATTTACAGTAAGAAATACGTGTAAGGCATCATTTATACTTTTTCATGACATTATTTAAAACCTTTTACACTGTGTGTCAAGAGACCCCTTCCTCATGCAGTTTTTAAAAACACCACCACCAACAACAAATGCAATGCTCTATGCAGGCTTGATCCAAAAGGCTCTAGCCAACTGAGCACCGGTGACCAGGTCCCTGCCAAACCATCCCTTGAACATTCTTACATACAACGTAGCTGTGCCTCGTCTTCATACAGCCCTTTGTTTGAATCGTTTGGGTTCTCCTGGCCAGGGTCCAAAATCTCAAACAAATCTTGGCCCAGCAGTCTGGCCTCGTGTTTCTCCACCACGTCGTTCTTACGGGTACAGTCATCGTTAGCTATCCCTGTTTCCCCGCTCTCATGACCTGTCTCAAACACTGTTTGCCACAATGGTGTGTTTGTTTCTTCAGGTCCCATAGCAGCGACCATATAACATCTCTTCATGAGAGGCTTGACTGACGGTGTTGGCCAGGGCCTTCTAGGTGCAGCCATCTTCAATCATCAGACCCGTTTAAATAGAAGGACCTCCTTACCTAGGGAGGGAGAGCAACATCAGCCCTAAACTCTTGGCTAAGAGTATTGTGCGGCCTGGCTAAAGTAAGGAGGACCTTCTATTTAAATGGGTCTGATGATTAAAGATGGCTGCACCTAGAACTGGCTGAGTGGCATCCTACAGCCAAAGCACCATTAAAAACATGGTTCTAGTCCTATTCTGTAGCTAGGCACTGATAGATACCCTGTGCAGTGTCTTTGGGGACCATTGTTTTAAATTAATGGCTTATGTATGATTGTGTTCTACACCATGGGAGAGGGTTAGCCCCTTCCCTCCAAAAGAGAGGCACCACCTCTTGGGGAGGGCTCATGCACCCTAGTTCAAACTGGATTCCCTAGAGACCAATAGACAAGGAAAAGACTTTTGGATAAATAGTCTGAGTTTAAACTGACTCGGGGCCTTGGAGCCTATATTAAGTAGAAATTAGACTTTGGCCTAAAGTTAGCCTAAGTGTAGAGGTGTATGAGAGATTGAGGTTGCTAGTCTGAGAAGGTTAAAGATAAGTGGGAGACAGTAAGATGGGAAAATTTAAGTTAGCAAGCACATGACCCAAGGTTATGTTGTGGCTTTGTTTGGTCGTAACTAGTTTTTTCAGGGTTTTTAGTGTGTTTTTTTTAAGAATTGTGAATGTTTTTATTAAAATGCCATCTGTATTGATAATATGGGAAGGACATTGGTGCAGATGTTACATTTAAATAATGTGTAATGTAAGGAAGTGGCAGAAATATAATTATGGTAGGAGGCAGTTTCATGTTAATTATTATTATAATGGATTATAAAAGGAATATTTTAGCTAAATTGCAAGAGAGCTACATTTAACATCAAAAGGCTACCATTAGGTTCCAGGACTATAAGGCTGTACTTCACTCTGTCAGTGGCCTGATCACCCCTTGACACACAATTTCATCTTTGAATGTAAGTAACTGTAGTATAAATGTAAGTGGTAATTCTATGCCCATTTGTGTAATTAATCATATTCCTTTTAAATAAAGTTTGGTTTTATCATTCAAAGTGTTGCCTACAAAGTGGTCCTCTACTAAATATATTTTCTATAACTGACCAAGAGGCTCAAATCTGAAAAATAAGTTGTGTTTCATTGCACCCTTACCTTTAACAACTTAATATTAATTGGGAACATTTCAACATCAAGTTTACAAAAGGTTACAGCCTTCTTTCCGATCCAGCAAAGGGACCAGATATTTTGTCCAAGGGGGTCAGAGGGGACAATCCTTGTGGAAGGGATGGAAGGACTTGACCTACTAGGGCCCCGTAAGATTGATGGGTGACCTCTGATAAGCTCTTAGCCTGAATATAGGAACTTTTATTGTTTTTATTAGGACTGTCGATTAATCGCAGTTAACTCAGGCAATTAACTCAAAAAATTAATCATGATTAAAAAAATTAATCGTGATTAATTGCAGTTTTAATTGTACTGTTAAACGATAGAATACCAATTGAAATGTATTAAATATTTTGGATTTTTTCTACATTTTCATATACATTGTATTCTGTGTTGTAATTGAAATCAAAGTGTATATTATTTTTTATTACAAATATTTGCACTGTAAAAATGAGAAAAGAAATAGTATTTTTCAATTCATCTCATACAAGTACTGTAGTGCAATCTCTGTTATGAAAGTGCAACTTACAAATGTAGATGTTTTTTGTTACATAACTGCACACATAAACAAAACAATGTAAAACTTCAGAGCTTACAAGTCCACTCAGTCCTACTTCTTGTTCAGCCAATCGCTAAGACAAACAAGTTTGTTTACATTTACAGGAGATAATGCTGCCCTCTTCTTATTTACAATGTCACCAGAAAGTGAGAACAGACATTTGCATGGCACTTTTGTAGCTGGCATTGCAAGGTATTTACGTGCCAGATATAACTTAGATAATTTTTTCACATCTTAGCTCATAGCTAAACAATCATATGGCCCTTCATGCTTCGGCCACCATTCCAGAGGACATGCATCTATACTGATGATGCTCGTTAAAAAAAAATGCATTAATTAAATTTGTGACTGAACTCCTTGGGGGAGAATTGTATGATCCCTGCTCTGTTTTACCTGCATTCTGCCATATATTTCACGTTATAGCAGTCTCGGATGATGACCCAGCACATATTCAGTTTAAGAACATTTTCAATGCAGATTTCCCAAAAGGCAAAGAAGGTACCAATATGAGATTTCTAACCGACCCAAGGTTTAAGAATCTGAAGTGCCTTCCAAAATCTGAGAGGGATGAGGTGTGGAGCATGCTTTTAGAAGTCTTAAAAGAGAAAAACTCTGATGCAGAAACTACAGAACCCGAACCACCATAAAAGAAAATCAACCTTCTGCTGGTGGGATCTGATGCAGATGATGAAAATGAACATGCATTGGTCTGCACTGCTTTGGATTGTTATTGAGCAGAATCTATCATTAGCATGAACGCATGTCCCCTGGAATGGTGGTTGAAGCATGAAGGGACATATGAATCTTTAGCGCAATGCCGGCTACAACAGTGCCATGCGAACACCTGTTCTCACTTTCAGGTGACGTAAACAAGAATCAGGCAGCATTATCTCCTGCAACTGTAAACAAATTTGTTTTTCTTAGTGATTGGGTGAATAAGAAGTAGGACTGAGTGGACTTGCAGGCTCTAAAATTTTACATTGTTTTATTTTTGAATGCAGTATTTTTGTACATAATTCTACCTTTGTAAGTTCAATTTTCATAATAAAGAGATTGCACTACAGTCCTTGTATTAGGTGAATTGAAAAATACTATTTCTTTTGTTTTTTTACAGTGCAAATACTTGTAATCAAAAATAAATATAAAGTGAGCACTGTGCACTTTTTATTCTGTGTTGTAATTGAAATCAATATATTTGAAAATGTAGAAAACATCCAAAAATATTTAAATAAATGGTATTCTATTATTGTTTAACAGTGCAATTAATTGCGATTAATTTTTTTAATTGCTCGATTAATCGCGATTAATTTTTTTAATTGCTTCACAGCCCTAGTTTTTTTGTTTTCTCTGTAATGCTTTTACTTTAAGAATAAATGTGCTTGCTTAGGGCTGCATGGTTACCTATAACTTTTAGCAATACACTGTTCATATCCCTGCCAGAACAACAGATGCAAAACCTGCAGTCATATCTCTGGTACACCGTGCCCGGCTGAACTGCGTCCCTCTCAATGGAGCCATCCACCACGGGAACCGGGACAAGCGCTGCAGGAAGTACGGGTACACCATGGAGACCTTGCCCCATGTCCTGTGCAGCTGCAAGCCCCATGCCAGAGCCTGGCAGCTGCGCCACAACGCCATCCAGGACCGCCTAGTGAAGGCCATCGCCCCGCACCTGGGAGAGATCGCCGTCAACCGCACCATCCCCGACACCGACAGCCCACTGCGCCCG
This sequence comes from Terrapene triunguis, assembly GCF_002925995.2. Lineage (NCBI taxonomy): Eukaryota > Metazoa > Chordata > Testudines > Emydidae > Terrapene > Terrapene triunguis. The sequence goes on along the minus strand of NW_020664420.1, from coordinate 16,028,183 downwards.
GACATCGTCGTCATGGACGAGGACCGAAAAAAGATCATCCTCGTCAACGTGATGATCCCCTTCGAGAACAGGACCCCAGCCTTCTGCGAAGCACGAGCACGCAAACTAGAAAAGTATGCTCCCTTAGCTGACACCCTGCGGCCAAAGGGCTACGAGGTTTACACTGACGCTCTGATCGTTGGGGCCCTGGGTGCCTGGGACCCCTGCAATGAACGTGTGCTGAGGACCTGTGGGGTGGGCTGTCGTTACGCGTGGCTCATGAGACGCCTAATGGTCTCGGACACTATTCGATGGTCTCGAGACATTTACACAAAGCACATCACCGGCCACCGCCAATACCGGGAGTGAGCCGGCGTGACTTCATGCACCCACAAGGGGGAAGAGACCTGTAAACCTCCCCTGTTGGACTTTATCCCCTGAGCCCCTGTTCAGTGGGACATGAAATGAGGGGAACAGCCTGGGTTCCCTGAAGAGTTTTCCAGACAGACAGCTGTCTGCGACAGGCGCGATCGGCTTCCTCTGCCACGGGCACAGGCCAAGGTTTGCCGGGGCCTGTGTGCAGCCAGAGACGAGCTGAGCAGCAGAAGGGCACTAGGTGATCCATCCCACTGTCCCCTCGGAGGCTGGTGGAGAAGCTGATCGGGCTGAGTCCTGCTGGCACGTATTGTGCATTGTGCTAGGCCAGGGATGAGAAGCGCCGTCCAGCTGCGGGGGGCAGCGTCCCAGTCTCTCCCCCGGTTCCCTGGAGAGGATGGTAGTAAACATCTGTAGCACTCTGCTCTCCTCTCACGCCCCCTACTGGTTGGTCTCGTCTTCATCCCGCCTCTTCCAGATCTGGATATAGGCCTCTGAGAGCGTTATCATCTGGGGCAGGATATCGGTCACCTGTAAGTCTTGCAGCTCATACCACTTGCCCGTGCCATGATGCAGCATGTGAATTCTGTAGGAGCCCTCGGTGGGTTTCCCATCATGCACCATGTTGGCGATGAGGTCGTAGGTGGTGTTCTTGTGCACGGCCTGCACTTCTCAGACAGGTACTCCCGGAGATCCACGTTCGTGATGGGGAAGTTGACGATGGTGGGGTTCTTCTCCACAAAGAAGTTGTTCTTGGTGAACCGCTTGATGCAGAAGATGAGGTAGGGAGGCAGCTTGGTCAGCTGGAAGCGCTTGAGGAAATTCTCCTTGTAGGTTTTATACTCCTTCTCAGTGATGCCGTTGCATCTGGCATGTGGTTCATGTTACAGAATAAAATTCTATTTTTGGGAACATAGTTCATCTTTATTAGTTCACAACATATGCTCGCTGGTGCTGAGCACATCTGACACCTACCAATTTCCTATTACTTCACTTTGTCACAGAACCCATAACGTTCTCAGACAATATTAATAGGTGCATTGGCAATGTTATATTTCTACACACACAGCACTCATTACAAGATTCGTACCGGGCAGCAAAAGAGCAAGGTCAAGCAAAGCACACTACAGCAACACACACTGCTCTGGCTCACTATTAAAATGGTCTTTCAAAGCTTCCCTGAGCTGTATAGGTCCACACTGAGCTCTTCTTGTAGCCCTTGTATCTGGCTGTTCAAATTCAGCAGACAGCCGCTGCATCTCCACCCCCAGTGGAAACTTTCCCCCCTTGGTTTCATAGATATTATGCAGGACATAGCAGGCAGCTATAACCATTGGGATTTTTTTCCACTGAGGTCCAACCTTGCAGGTAGCCAGCACCAGTGGCCCTTCAAACAACCAAAGACACATTCAACTGCCATTCTCACCTGCTGAGCCTGTAGTTGAAGTGCTACTTGGTGCTGTTGAGGTGGTGGGTGTACAGCTTCATGAGCCTGGGAACAAGGGCTGTAGGCTGGGTCTCCCAGGATCATTATTAGCATTTCAACATTCCCAATAGTAATCTGCCGATCAGGAAAGAAAGTTCCTGCTTGCATCTTTCTGAACAGCCCTGTGTTCTTAAAGATGGGCGCGTCATGTACCTTGCCTGATCAGCCCACACTGATGTGGTAAAGCATCCCAAGTGATCCACCAGCACTTGTGTTAGGATAGAAAATTAACCATTTCTGTTGATGTACTCTGTGGCAAGGTGCTAAAATAGGGATATGCATGACATTTATCATCCCTCTGCACTTTGGGAACCCCATTGCTGCAAACCCATCTCAGAGATGGTGATCAGCGAGGAGGGATGCATGGGTTTTCAGGGATTTTGAAAAGAGGCATGAAATATAATGGAATGTGGATGAAGCTATGGGATGGAGAACATTGCATTATGAGAAATTGAATCCCTGCTCCCAATCACCCCTGTGTGACTCATTTCAGCCCCCTGAGGCATTGCAAAAACTTCCCAAACCACCCTATGCTAGCTGGTGGTGAGTTGCACACTGGGATAGCAACCTACAGTGCACTGCACTCTACATCGATACAAGTGCACCTGCGGAGGACGCGCACCACTGACACAAGGAGTGTAGTTAGGGTTGCCAACTGTCTAATCACACAAACCCAAACACCCTTGCCCTGCCCCCTACCACACCCCTTCTCTGAGGCCCCACCCTGCTCACTCCATCTCCCCCTTCCTCCATCGCTTGCTCTCCCCAACTCTCACTCACTTTCACTGGGCTGGGGCCAAGGGGTATGGAGTGTGGGAGGGGGCTCAGGGCTGAACCTGGGGCAGGGGGTTGGGTGCAAGTTCTGAAAGGGAGTTTGGGTGCTGGAGGGGATTCAGGGTTGGGGAAGGGGGTGAGGGGTGTAGGCTCTGGGAGGGAGTTTGGGTGCAGGAGGAGCTCAGGGCTGGGGAAGGGATTGGAGTGTGGGAGAGGGGTGAGGGCTGCGAGCTCCAGCTGGATGGTGCTTACCTCGGGCGGCTCCCAGTCAGCGGCGCAATAGGGCCAAGGCAGGCTCTCTGCCTGCCCTGACCCCTTGCTGCTCCTAGAAGCAGCCAGTACATCTCTGCAGCCCCTGGGGGACGTAGGGGTCTCCACGCACTGCCCGCGCCCCAAGCGCCAACTCTGCAACTCCCATTGGCTGGGAACTGCAGCCAATGGGAGCTGTGGGGCGGAGCCTGCCTTAGCCCCACTGCCACACCGACCGGGAGCCGCCCGAGGTTCCACATGCTGCCCCCTCCGTGCGCCAATCCCAGAAGAGGCCAGCACATCTCTTCTGGCTAATGGGAGTTGCGGAGTCGGCGCTTGGGGTGCGGACAGCGTGCGGAGACCCCCTGTCCCCCCAGGGGCCACAGGGACGTGCTGGCCGCTTCTGGGAGCAGCAAGGGGCCAGGGCAGGCCAGGAGCCTGTCTTAGCCCCGCTGCACTGCCAGACTTTTAGTACCTAAAATCTTCCGGTTTGGCTTCAGTAGCCTCCGGGAGATAAAGCCTGATTCCGGGAGACTCCCAACGAAACCAGGAGGGTTGGCAACCCTAAGTGTAGTGTGCACATGCACAAGCGATTGTAATAACTGTGGTGGCTGCATGCCAACATAATTTAGGTCGACATAATTTTGTAGAGTAGACATGACCTGAGGAAGATTTGCAAACAAAGTTTCCATTCCTCTACAGAGGCATCCTGTGGTAGGATTGGTTCCCATATATTTCCTTATTTTATCTAGAGGGAACTTTCATTCCCACCTATTATTCTACTAGAATAATTAAAGTTCTGCTTATCCTCCCCCATTCTGTGATTCACTGCTTGCTACTTCCTATTAGTGATGAATGTGTGAATAAAGATGTACAACAGAGTAAGTAACGTCTTACCTGATGATTTTCTTTCTATTAGCAGCTTTTCTCCTCATTCAACCAACTCTGGTAGTCTGGTAAATTACCAGAATACAAACTGTCACATTACATTCAAGTCTCCCATTAGAGAAAAAAAATCAAAGTCAGGCTGGACAGTGGTAAGAGGGTCCCGGAAGGCCGATATGTTAGCTCTAGAATGTTAAAGGCCCTTTTCCCTACAAGCTGAGAAGGGGTTACCTCAGGTCAATTAGGGACACCTGAATCCAAGTAGGGGCTGCCTGAGATCTTTAAAAAAATCCTCCTGTGGGGAGAGAGAAGGACATGCGTGCGCACATGCAGGCGCTGCTGCCAGGCTAGTGACAGCAGGGAAATAAGCTTCTCCGGGGCGAGAGGCTGTGTTCCTTGCCATAGGGGAAACATCCAAACCTGAGTGTTTGCTCGGGGAAGGACTGACACCCCGGGGCAAACAACAGGACAACACCCTGCAAGGAGGCAGGGAAAGGTATTCCCCCTGTGTTTTTGAGTTTGTTAGACGATTTCCTTTTTGTTTGGTGGAGGATCAACACTTAGGCCAACCCCGAGGCCTCCCTGGAAAATATGACCAAAGGAGCACAGAAGGGGGAAAGCAAACACTGCCCAGAGTGGGGTTGATTTAACCGCAGGCCCGCCACCGCCAGAGGGGGACGTGCTAAGTCTGGCAAGACGTAGGAGGTGCCTTGCCAGAGTATAATTGTCTTAAAGTTAATTAATACATTATATCAAGTTGTTGTCTTAATGCTAATAATCAGTTGCTGACATGTTCTAGAGTTTTGGATTAACTCTTCTGGTGGCCTGAGCTGGAGGGTGGGACTTAGGCCTAGAGCCTCCAGCAACAACTCTGGACCTCCGAGTTTCATAAATAGGGGGCATTAACCTGTTAGTGATGAATAAGGAGGGAAGCTTGGTAATAACTTTCTCATTCAATCAGATAAAAGCCATCTTTTAATTAACTAGCTCCCTTCAAACTAAGGCTAAATTGTGTTTGATGTTCAAAGACTCTTTGATGTTCAGTATGTAGAGAAAGAGAAAGTGTTTAACTTCTGTTTGTCCAGGCCCCCCCAGGTAATTAAATTTATTTGAATTGAGATTGAAGTCTGCAGGCGAGTTTAATTCAGATTTGCCTTTCAAAAGGTTTCTGTGTAAATATCAGCTCTTTGTCATCAGTCACATTTACTACTGAAGCCAAGATTAGTTAAATGATAACCCAGTGGGCAGGTCTCATTGGTAGTGATTATTTGTAAACCAACTGGTGGTAACATAGTTTCAAGATATCGAAGCCAATGGTGTTGCAGAGGCATAACCAAAGGTAGTATTTGGCCCATAGAAAGGCAGTCAACATTTAGTCTGCTTTAAAACATTAACCAAAATGCCATAGAAAAATCTCCTGAGCTTTCTCCTGCTCCTCAGTATAGCCATCTAACAGGACAGAATTTGCTCACTGCCTAACTGGGCATTTTACTGCTGACTAATAAGGTTCAGGTTTCTGAACCTCCCTTTCACCTCTACCATGGCCAGTCTTTTCTTTGCAAGAACTGGAGTAGAGTTTGGATAAATCACTGTATTTGTTTCCCCACTAAACAATAGCTTTCAGACTGTCACACTTAACAGAGAGACAAGGTAGGTGAGGTAATATCTTTTACTGGACCAACTTCTGTTGGGAGAAGGTACAAACTTTTGAGCTACGCAGTGCTTTTCTGAGATATAGGTCACCTACTTGTTTCTCTCATATCCTGGGACGAACATGACTACAACAATACTGCAAACACACTTAACAGAGTAGCTTAAAGATAAAGAGGACTAGGGCACAAAAGAAGATATAGTCTATAATTGTAATATTTGACTGGAAGTACGAGAGTCTATTCTTCCATGATTTCAAGCCCAATTTTACAGACCAAAGAGGTTTAGAATAAGCATCTAGGATCAAATTCTGCTCAGAATCACAGCCTGTGAGTCAGGGAGGAATTTGACCCCTGAATTTTTATGTGCTTAATTCATTGATGTTCATAATACCCTTTGTGCTTCCAGGATGGAAGGTTCTATGAAAGTTCCAACTATTACCCACACCAAATTTACAAACCTTCTGAGGATCGTTGATCCATAATCAGGACTGTCCTAAGGACATGGGTAAATGAGCGATAATAAAAAATCTCCTGGCTTCCTTTTGAGGTATAAAACCATTAAGGCAGATAGGATACGAGTTCTTCAAGCCAATATTTAAAACAAGTATTTCAACATGATTAACTACTTTCTCAGGAATACAAAGAGGATGAAGATGAAATGTAGCTTTATTCCCTCTACGTTCCATCTTTATAGTTCACTTCCTTCAGAATAATGGATGAGCACCCCACACTTACCATGTTCTAAATATTGGTATTAATTTTATGATCCTCTCTGTTTAGTTGCAATAACGAGGACCATAAAAAAAGTAAGATAATTTGTTACATATGTGCTTCTGACTAAAGCAGAATACTGTACATAGACATTTTCTAATTGGACAAAATACTATTTTGATTTTTACTTGTAAGTTATAACTTTTTCTTTTTACTATCTAGTTTTACATATATTTTTAACGAGTTGACAATTATTTATGTATTTTAATGGAAACAATGAGGGATTTGCTGTATTTGGAACTGAAGCAGATCTTTTATTCATGTAATCTTTATGAATTTTATATTAAATATTTGATGGACTCCAAGGTGCCAATTACAGTAGAACCTCAGAGTTATGAACACCTCGGGAATGGAGGTTGTTCATAACTCTGAACAAAATGTTATGGTTGTTCTTTCAAAAGTTTACAACTGAACATTGACTTAATATAGCTTTGAAACTTTACTATGCAGAAGAAAAATGCTGCTTTTAACCATCTTAATTTAAATAAAAGAAGCACAGAAACAGTTTCCTTACCTTGTCAAATCTTTTTTTTTAACTTTCTCTTTTTTTTAGTAGTTTATGTTTAACACAGTACAGTACTATATTGTATTTGCCGCTTTTTTTTGTGTGTGTGTCTCTGCTGCTGCCTTATTGTGTACTTTTGGTTCTAAATGAGGTATGTGGTTGACCAGTCACTTCATAACTCTGCGGTTTGTAATTCTGGGGTTCTACTGTATAACCAGATTTGGTGGTAGCTTCCTGAATGTGAAACCTCCAGTTAATTTTTACAAAGGTCACTGTTCTGATTTCAGAAAAGAGTATAATGTTGTTGCTGTTGAGCCTGACTGTATTTTAACCACCAATCTGCAGATGAATGGCCAGACCTGTATCTCTTTTACAACCAAGGTCTTAACTGTTTTTTGTGTAATTATTATTTTTAATACTGTATTTATAATATTAAAATTTGTCTTCCTATAACAGGGTATTGTCACTCTTGATGTATGTAACATCCATACCTGTAAAATTATTTATCGAATGTTAAACCCTTATCAGAGGCTTTTTTGTCCCAAACTGGCCAATCCAGTCCTATGCACAAGCATCATATCTTAAAAATTTAGCTAATAGCCTTCAGGGAGAAGAGAGTCATTAAAAAAACAAACCAAAAAACCAAAGATTCCAGGAACTAGCAGTTCTACGAATTCAGCAGTGGGGAGGGAGAGAGGGAGAACTTGGAAACACTTGACATTCAGGGACCCTGTTTGAAATGGCTCACTTTAATAACGCTTATCTTTCTTATGGTTTCCTAAGATGCCTGTCACTGTTTGTATTTCAGCACTATACAAAAATTAAGGGCAGCTTTGAAGGTTTAATTCAAAGCCTACTGATATCCACTGGAAACTTTCCATTTACTTCAGTGGACTTTGGGTCAGACCTGAGCATGCCCCAATGATGACAATGTTGTCAGATCCGCCTTCATTCTCTCTGTATATGTTTGGGTGTTTACTTCACTTTTCTTCTTCTTGCCTTCTACTTTATTCTCTTCAGTCTCACCAATTGTGGGTTGGTTCTGTGAAGATGGTATTATTAGGGTTAGGCCTTATCAAAGAGGTGGGGTCTTGACTCTAGACCTCAACATGGTCAAGATATGGTTCCAAATGATTTACCTGGGCTAGATGTTCCATGGTTGGGGTCCTGCCTCTGAAAATAATCTGCCTTTGCACCTTAGTTTGGACCAATTCAATCAAAATGTGGACGAAGCCTCCAAGATTTTCTAGGCAATAGCACTGATTGCCACAAAAATAAAAAACCTCATTGATCTGTCCCAAGAGGGAAGCCCGAGACCTCATGTTGCTGTTAGAGAAAATCTGCTACCAACTTTACATCATGTTAAGTGATAACCCATATGTGACGGGTTGGGACACAGAGACCCCCTTGGGACTGCCACCTGATGTGCTGGGACTACCTCTGAGCCCGTTTACCCTGGCAGCTTGGGACTTCAGTACCCTGTCTTGTTGAGCCAGAGACACTTGCCTGCTGCAAACACAGACCCAGGTCTGAACCACGTCCCCCACAAGCTGCAGGCTTAATTGAAAACCGCTTAAGAAGTACTCCTGTCTCTAGCACCCAGATGCCCAGTTCCCAATGGGATCCAAACCCCAAATAAATCTGTTTTACTCTGTATAAAGCTTATACAGGGTAAACTCATAAATAGGTCGCCCTCTATAACAATGATAGAGAGATATGCACAGCTGTTTGCTCCCCCAGGTATTAATTACTTACTCTGTGTTAATTTATAAGTAAAAAGTGATTTTATTAAATATAAAAAGTAGGGTTTAAGTGGTTCCAAGTAATAACAGACAGAACAAAGTAAATTACCAAATAAAATAAAACAAAAATACACAAGTCTAAGCCTAATACAGTAGGAAACGAAATGCAGGTAAATCTCATCCTCAGAGATGTTCCAATAAGCTTCTTTCACAGACTAGACTCCTTCCTAGTCTGGGTCCAGCAATCACTCACACCCCCGTAGTTACTGTCCTTTGTTCCAGTTTCTTTCAGGCATCTCTTTGGGGTGGAGAGGCCATCTCTTGAGCCAGCTGAAGACAAAATGGAGGGGTTTCCAGGGCCTTTTTATATTCTCTCTCTTGTGGGTGGAAACCCCTTTGTTCTCCTGTGCAAAATCACAGTAACAAGATGGAGTCTGTAGCCACCTGGGCAAGTCACGTCTATGAATGATTCAGCTTTTTGCAAGCCAACGCCATTGTTTACATGTTAGTTTGAACGTTCCCAGGAAAGCTCAGATGTGGATTGGCGTCTCCCAAAGTCCATTGTCAGTTAAGTGTTTCTTGACTGGGCACTTACTGAGAATAGTCCTTTCTCAAGAAGCTGACCAAATGCTTCACTGAGGCTACTTAGAATCAAACAAATAGATAGCCAATATTAATAACTTCAAATATAAAAATGATACATGCATACAGATAGGATGAATATATTCTGTAGATTATAACCTTTGCAAAGATATGTTATATGGCATATCTAGCATAAAACATATTCCAGTTATGTCATATTTATACTCAGAAGCACATTTCTATAAAGCATTATGGGGTGCAACGTCACACTATGTACATTAAGAAATGACAAAACTAGGCTTTTCTGGACTGTCAGAGGGAGCCTATTGCTCCCTTCTACTGGGAAAGCTCTGTAGCCAGACCTGGAGAGTTCACTCCTGAGAACACTCAGCAAGAGAATCCCAGTTGACCGAAAGTCCTGTGATGGGATATAGGGTTTCTTAGGTAACCAGGTCCCAGACATTCAAGGCTTTAATAGATATTAAATTAGCATGTACATTATAGGGTAAACATGCCTATTGACTAAATATAAAACAACTAGACCATAAAAACAGGTGTAGCAGAAACTCAAAGAGAAAAAAGAAAAACAGCTACTGTAGCACCAGTGTAATATCTATAGTCAGCTGATGATTAGCTCTGGTCTCCTGCTACTCTCACTACCACTATTTGCTCTCTCTCCTTATACTCCCTCTGCTCCTTCTCCTACTCACCACTCCATGTCTTTTATCATTCTGATCCTTATGATTGGAATGGACTCCCTTTTCCTGTGCACCAAGTAAGCTCCTTCTTCTACTTCAAATCAGACCTCAAGATACTTTCTACCTTCAACTTACTTTTCATCACTAACCTCAGCTCTGCCACAGTTTGTTCTGTCTCTTGAGTCTAATAATGATAAAAATCCCCTTTTCCTTTTGTTGTCCACCGATAATAAATTGTTTTGTTTTAATATCCATGAAATATAGCTTGTAAGTCTTTTTATTTAAGGCTTGGGAACACAAAAAGTTGTACAGTTTAACTGAATCAGTGTACAATTTAAACTGTTGCAATTTTGTATGTAAACGAAACCTTATCTATAATTACCATACCTATACATAGTGCGGCAAGAGTATATCCACCAGGGGTGGGCAAACTATGGCTCGCAGGCCAGATCCGGCCCCTCAGGGCTTTGGATCTGGCCCGCGCAATTGCTCCCCGTGGCGCCGCAGGCCCCGCGCCGCTCCAGGAAGCGGCCGGTACCACATCTCTGCAGCTCCTAGGGAGGGGGGCAGAGGGCTCCACGCGCTGCTCTTGCCAGTGGGTACCTTCCCCAAAGCTCCCATTGGCCAGGAACGGGGAACCATGGCCAAACAAAATAAAGGGGTTGGAATAGGGGCAGGGAGGGGCAGAGTTGGGGCGGGGACTTTGGGAAAGGGGTTGGAATAGGGGCGGGGGTGGGAAGAGGTGGGGTAGGGGCGGGGCTGCATGGAAGGGGTGGAGTGGGGGCAGGGCCAGGGGTGCGGGAGGGTCGAGCACCCAGGGGAAAGCAGGGAAGTCGGCGCCTATGCCCATGCAGCCACGGTCCCGGCTGTCTGCTGCAGGCGCCGCCCGCTCACGGCTCCCATTGGCTGGGGGAGAGGGACAGAGATATCATCACTAGGGCAGAATCAGCCATGGAGGCAGCGTCACTAGTCACTGGGCAGAGTCAGCTGGGGTGGCATGAGACCAAGGGAGCAAGGGAAAAGGGTGGGAAACGGGCTGGAAGGTGGCATGAACACCATCTTCAGTCCCATTATTGGCCCGCTGGGAGGATTTGAGGACTGGTACTGGCTCTAAGGTAAATTGAATTTGAGACCCCTGCTTTATACACTCCTGCTAGGGTCACCTGCTTCTTTTGTTCTGCCTCTTGGTAATTTTCCATTACTTCCCAACCCTCACAACCTTCAGACAAGAGGAGGAAGTGTCCTCTCCCAGAGCAAACTTATTGTCCCAAGGTGTTTTACTTTGGATAGTGTTGTAGCTGTGTTGGTCCCACGATGTGAGAGAGAAGATAGGTGGCCTGGCAGAGACATGATAAACCCAGCTAATTCATGGGGACCAATATACACACAAGCTTTCCATGACCTAGTAATTTCATAAAATCAGCCAAAACGCCTAAGTGGTACAGACAGATTTGTCACATGAAGAATCACTGAATTGTAATGACTTTGTCAGAAGAAAGAACAGGAGTACTTGTGGCACCTTAGAGACTAACCAATTTATTTGAGCATAAGCTTTCGTGGGCTACAGCCCACTTCATCGGATGCATAAAATGGAACATATAGTGAGGAGATATATATACATACAGAGAACAGACCTTTCTGGCTCAGTCCCCTAGTTATATAGACTGGAGATGGCTGGCAGACTGTTTCCAGCTTGAGAAATCCTGTCCTTTTTGCTATCAATCATTATCCTTCAAGACTGAACCCTTTAGACTGCTTCGTTCAACATTATCTTTGTTTTTCTATCACCATCAGTGTGATATGTCCTGGAATTCCAAGTTCCAGCATATGCTGCTATCTTGAGTTTAGACCTTCATGAGCCCCAGTCTCAGTAAACTGAATGTCACAGTTATAAAACACATGAGTTAGTGTATACTTTGCAGGTAGATAAAGTATCAGGGGGTAGCTGTGTTAGTCTGAATCTGTAAAAAGCAACAGAGGGTCCTGTGGCACCTTTAAGACTAACAGAAGTATTGGGAGCATAAGCTTTCGTGGGTAAGAACCTCACTTCTTCAGATGCAAGAGGTTCTTACCCACGAAAGCTTATGCTCCCAATACTTCTGTTAGTCTTAAGGGTGCTACAGGACCCTCTGTTGCTTTTTACAGGTAGATAAAGACACTTGACTTTCAACTTTGAGTGTCACAATTAAAGTGACCACACGCTCTTTACTTGACATTCCATCCCACTATACTCAAATTCTTGACTTGTCAATCACAAATATTTTGGTGACATCACCAAGGGTAAATCCTGCCTCCATTGTGAAGTAAGGGACTGGAATTTCAGCATCAGGATCTGCTAGCATGGGGATTCTCAACATTTTTTGAATCCTAACCAACCTTTGCATTTTTATTTTTTATTTGGAGGCCAGAGCCCCCCATCCCTCTTACTCACATTTGGCCCAGCCACCTCACTGTCATAACGGAGGGGTGGCTGGACCAAATTTGAATGGCACTGTGACCTTGTGTGCTAGGGCGTAACACCACTCACTCAGATTTGGCTTGGCACTTGCCCCTACCCCTCCCTTTATTATAATTACTGAACTATTAGACAGCTCACTGTGCCCCTTAGAAAGTGTGATGAGCCCTTCTCCTTGTTTGACAATCTCTGTGCTAGAACAATACAGAGGAAGATTCTGAAATACATATATCCCCACCCACCTTTTTTTGTGTGGAAAGCTGCACCAAAGTGCTAGCGATAATACTTTAGCATAGAGGACTGGATATATGTTTCTTTATGCTTTTAAGAAATTATAGAATCATTCATGTTAGAGATTAGATTAACTCATTCCCCTGTAAATGTAGGATATAATCCCTTGACACAGGATACATATGAGATTAAACTGAGAATAAACTTGTTTTTAGAAAATTATAATTTGAATGAACTGGTCCTTAGGCTGGAAACTATGATGCATATGAGTATTCTTATTCCCATGAATAGTCCTGCTGAAGTCAACGGTACTACTGATATGATTAAATTTAAGCACAAGTGCTACTGTTTGTGGCATCTAGTTCACAATTCAAGACCTGCCAAGTCTCACTCTTTTGTGAAGACAAAGACTCTCATCAAGGATGAATTTTAAGGGCATTTCTCATTTTCTCTCCCTGAATTGAAGAATTTTGCTGTGGGTTTTCAAAGAGATACTTCAGAAATCCTTCAATTTGTTTTTAAAATTCCCGTTCACAGTGCCCTAGTCTGAGATACCACGCCGGATATATGCTGGGCTCCTCACCTATCAAATAATGAATTACTGTCCCTGCCCTGAAGAATATACAGCAGGGCTTGGCAACCTTTCAGAAGTGGTGTGCCGAGTCTTCATTTATTCACTCTGAGTTAAGGTTTTGCGTGCCAGTAATACATTTTAACGTTTTTAGAAGGTCTCTTTTTATAAGTCTATAATATATAACTAAACTATTGTTGTATGTAAAGTAAATAAGGTTTTTAAAATGTTTAAGAAGCTTCATTTATAATTAAATTAAAATGCAGAGCCCCCCGGACTGGTGGCCAGGACCCGGGCAGTGTGAGTGCCACTGAAAATCAGTTTGCGTGCTGCCTTTGGCACGCGTGCCATAGGTTGCCTACCCCTGATATACAGTCTAGATTTAGCAAGTGATCCTCAGAATGTCTGGATTTCCTGGGGAGAGCTGGATTGCACCATAACATTATATTTATTATTTTAATAGAGTGGCTGAATATTGGTTTGGTTTTAGATTCACAGACAACATGATTTACTAGTTCCCAGCACAAACTGTTCCTATCTTCCCTCTGCACTAGCCCAACACCTGCCAACGTTCACTCGCATTAACAATAATAATCAGAGATAATTCAAAATTGAAGCCAGTTATCCTCAGCAGCATGCAGACTTTATTCATCTGGATAAAAGGAATCCCAGATCCAAACCACTTCCAGTTCTGGTTTAGTAAAACCAAACCCTCAAGCTAAATTTGTTTAGCAAATTAAAACCCACCCCTTTGCTCAATAATTTCCCAGATAGGAATCCTCGCCCCCCAAGCACCCCCTTCCTCCTCTGTGAAGGGGATCCCTGCAACCCCGAGGGCCCCCTTTTCCCTCTGTGAGGGGACCCCCAAACTCCAAGTGCCCTCTTTTCTCTCCCTGAGAGGACCCCCCACGCCGCAACTGCCCCCTTCTCCTCTCCTCCCTGTAGGGGATCCCTGCCCCCCAACCGGCCCCCCATTTCTCTCCCTGGGGGATCCCCCAACCACCCCCCTTCTCTCCCTGTGGGGAGCCGCACCCCAACCACCCCCTTCTCCTCTCCCGGTGGGGGATCCCCGCCCCCTCTCCCTGGGGGGACCCGCCCCCCCCCCCCTCCCGGGGGGGGGGAATCCCCGCGCCCCCAGCCGCCTCGCAGGGTCCCTCCCCCCGGCCGCGGTTCTTTCCGGTGCCCTCCCCCTGCCCGGACTGCCACATCCTCCGCTGACATCAGCCAGCGCCGCCATATTGGAGGAGAAGCCGCGTCCCGTCCGCTGCCTCCTCGGCTGCTCCTGCCGTAGGGGGAGCCGGCCCCTCTGCCCCCGCGGCCGAGCCCTCCCCCATGCGTCCCCCCGGCCGGCCGCAGCCCCGGCGCGGCTAGCGAGAGCCCGTGTCCCCGGCGCGGCCCCCTCCCGCGCGCTCGGGCTTTCTCCCCCCCGCGCCGCCGGCCGGAGCCATGACTTCCCTGACCCAGCGCAGCTCGGGCCTGGTGCAGCGCCGCACCGAGGCCTCCCGCAGCGCCGCCGCCGACAAGGAGCGGGTGGCCGGGGGCGGCCCGGAGGAGGAGGGCCGCCGGGACGAGCAGGGCGACGACGAGAAGGGCGACTCCAAGGAAACCCGGCTCACCCTGATGGAGGAGGTGCTGCTGCTGGGCCTCAAGGACCGAGAGGTGCGGGGGAGGCGGCGGGGGTCTGGTGAGGGCGTGGGGAAGGGACATCGGGGGG
>NW_020664420.1:15909372-16013114 GCF_002925995.2 Terrapene triunguis | reverse complement strand
CTGGGATCTGGGGCAGTAGCTCAGGGCCTGGTGGTGGTTTTGGTGGTGGTGTTGGGCTGGGGTGCCTTTGGAGGATAGCTTTGGTGCAGTGAATTTGAGAGAAGTAATGATTCTGGAGAGGAGGAGGTTTGGGTGCATGTAGAGGCTTTTTAGGCAGGATGGTGACTCTGGGTTTGGGGATAAAGGCAGGGACCTTGAAGGTGGGGGTCAGGAACTCCAGAGACTATTGGGGGTGGAATTGGGGTACCAGGCCAGAGCTGTAATATTTTACCCACTCTCCCACAGCTCATTTGGGGCTGTGGTATATGGGAGACTGGCTCAGTTCCATGTATTTGGTTGCACACAATAATACTGAGCTTTGGGGGTTGCTAAATTAATTGGATTGCCAAATTGGAGGTGCAGATGTCAGAGTGTGTAAAATATTTTGCTTTTAAAAAAAATTCTTTGCAATAAGCAGTTCTAGTCTAGTGTATTTTATTTGTACCTCTTTAAAATGCTGGGAGATAAGTTTGTTTCTGACAAAAATGGGTTTCAGACACTAGAAGTGGGTTAAATTTATTAATCGTGGTGGTAAACAATTTCATTTTTTTTCTTGAATTTATCCTTTGAAATTTATTTTATTTTTAGTTGTCTTTGTGACATGATTATAGAAGGATCTCTACCAACATCTTTTTTTTTGGGTGTGGGGGGGGGAAGAGGGTTTAGTAGGGATAAAGAAAACAAATCCTGTAGGAACAATCCAACAAAAGAGGACTGATTAGTTTGGTATGTGTTATATACTAATCTGGTCTTCCATTCAGTTTTGATGTCGCCTGTAAACTTTGAGATCTGCTCTGCTTTTCAAGCCAACTAGCAAATGCAGGCAGTGGGGGGAAGAAGGTACCTTCAAATTGTATGTGTTCATTAGTAAGGTCTGATGTGAGATGGGACTGCTAGCATTGTGTTTTGGATGACTTCTATTGCATGATACCTAAAATTAATTAGCCAACTAATAATGGCTAGGTTGCGAAGCAGCTGGTATAACTGACACTTTTTAAAAAAAAACGTGTATATTAAAATTGTGTATATTTTATTACATCCCTATTTCCTATCTCTTGTGTGATACTTGTTATCTTAGGCCAGTGGTTCTTAACCTGGGGTGCACGCACCCCCTGGGGGTGCGAGATGCCCTTTCTGGTGGTGCAAGACATGCCAGATTTTTTTTTAGAAGGTAAATCATTGAAAACACAAATTAAGCACAGGTACGTAAGTACAACTACTTTGTTTCATCAAACATATGTATTTATTAACATTATACATTTTTTAACGATTACTGTAATATACAAACAAAAATATATCTAGGTTTAAAGAACTGACCTATTTCAATGATTTTTGATAAGGGGTGCGAAAACATATTTGGATTTTTGATAAGGGGTGCGAGAACATATTTTGAGAACCAAACGGGTGCAGGCTGCAGTAAAGGTTAAGAACCACTGTCTTAGGCCATATTCTTGTATTTGGATCTGCTTGGGTGGACCTTTGCATTTGTGTTGAGTCCCAGTAAAGTCATGAGGCCTCCACACTGACACATGGATCCATCCATGTGAATCTGATGGCAAGTATCAGGGCCTTATGCCCTGGTCTTATGTATATTTACACATGTTCTTAACTTTACACGCAAGAGTAGTCCCACTGAAGTAAGGTTAAGCATGTGCTTAAAGTCTTTGCAGGATCAGGGCCTTAGACTGTAAGCTGTGTGTGTGTGTGTGTGAAAGAATAGCACTTAACACATTCTGGGTGCTTCCAGAATTCAAATTATTGATAATTGATATTGGGCCTCAAAATTCGCTTTGTACAGGTTATGTATCAAATTGTTATAGTTAGATGATTTGTTCTGTCTCTTTAATAACTGCACATGCCGCAAGAGAATCTAAGGGTTCTTTCTACAGTAAGGAATCTTCTGTAGATTATACTTGTATTTAATGTTTCTCCAGCGACACAGATATTCATGGTACTTTACAGACAAAAGAAATGTACCTGTCCCAGAGAGCTTACGGTTGAGAGAAAATATAAAGAGACATGAGGTCATCCACTGGGGTTAGGTAGAGGACATGTGGACAAGGGCTGCAGTTATTGAGGTTTGTGATAAATGTATCATGGGGTTATATGCTTTGTGTATGTCTGTCCTGTCTACTTAGCTCTTCTGTAGAGCTTTCTGTCTTCAACTTAAAATCTGTCAATTTAAAATCACGTATCTTTGAAAATATTTTATCTTCCATTGCTACAAGTAATACTTAACATTAGTAAACAAAAAATAGTTTTCTCACTTTTTTCCAGCTAGTCTACTTTGTGTATTTGACAGCACTTTGTGTATAGTCAGTTTAACTGTTTCTTATTGTATGGTTTGTTTCCCCTGTTGTTTGTGTGGGTCTTTCTCAGAGCAACAGTATAGAGAGAAACATTTTTAAAACTAGTAAAGTGTGACTGTGAAACCACAAAAAGTGGCAGGGAGACTTAGGAGCAGGCGTAGTATCCAAAAGTACTTTAAACTCACTTTTAAAATTGACTAAATTTCAAGCTGACAAAGTCTTATCCACTTATTAGGGTGGAATATAATCACCTTCAAACAAAATGATTCAGTGTTGTGTTCTAGTTATAGAAAACTTCAGTATAGTTTTATTGAACTAAGATCTCATGTTCTCCTAAAACTTGAGGTACCTGGCAGGAAAGATTCATTGGGAATTTAATATTCATATCTTAGCTAAATAATAGCTCTACCTTTTTTTTCTTGGAAAACTTGAGGGAGTGGTGGAAAGAGTCTAGACAGATATGTATTAATATTCTGTCAATATCATTTAATATAATCTAACATCACCTAAACTGTATACAGAAGGAGCCCTGTTGAAATGGATGCAATTTGTAATTTAAGTATGTGGTGAGACTTTCCTTTTAAAAAACTTTTTGGAAAAGGTTCAAACAGCAATGTAGCTCTAGGAATTTTATACAGCTAAATATGTTCAATGTATTGTAGGTTTTTATGCGGATCCTATCAAAAGAGATGAACTATTTTAATTAAATCATAGCAAAACTCTCAGAGTATGCCTGCTGAGCGTAATCACTCTGTACTTGGTTCATCCTTGGTATGGAGAAATTTACTTCGCTAAAAACAAAAAAATACTTTATCTTACTACTGTATTTGCATTTTCTGTGTGCAATATACACGTGTTCAGAACACAAAGTTTATTGGCCTTTGATCCTTACCTATGATATTGTTTGTACATTTTGTGTTCATATTATTTTTTTCCTGTTGATTATTCCTCTTTATTTTTTCCCCCACATACACATAACCGTTTCTGTATTTTAATAGTAAGGTAATATACAAAAGAAATAATTTAGTGTAAAAAAAAAAAAAAGTTTCACGTTAAACATTCTGATGCATACTGTATTATAAATAATATAGATACTGAGGACCCTGATGTAAATACATCTTGAGCCTATAGGCAAAATACTGACTTACAAAGGTTTAAATTTGTTAACTTCCTGCGTGCAAGCAATTTTCTATAGAAGTGTAGTCTTTGAGTGACACACTTAAGTGTGACGTTTTAGATAAAAATCCAACTATTCCAATTTTTTGTTACATGGTATAATAGTACACAAAAAGCACTATGGATTTTGGAGAGACAGACGGGTGATGTGCCTTTTGTATAGAAGATAAAAGAATTGGCAAAACGATGACCAAAGTAGTTACGTATGTTTATGATCTTTTTTGCGTGTTTGTGGGTCTGTAGCATACACAGAATGTTCAGGATCATATTTTTAAATTACTACAATAATGCTACATTACTGCTGAGTTGTTTTCCATTATTGGTACATTCCAGGAACGGTGTGTGTTCAGTAAACACAATCTCTTTAAAGTGTATATTATGAAACAGTGACGTATCTAAAGATATCTGGAGTTGTTGGGTAGCTTGAACAGTCTCGGAGGCTGAAATGTTCTAAAGCTCAATTAGATATTTCAATTAATAGCAGCTTGACATGGTACTGGGACAATGGAGACTAATGTTAATTGGCAGATGTGGTGTCCTTGGGGGAATAGCTTAACATATTGGAACCAAGTGCATAACTAGGATTCTTCAGGGATCATCACATCTTCAGGAAGTTCTGCAATTCCTCTGGAAACCCTTCAGAAGTTAAGCACTAAAAAGGAAGTCCAGTTCATCCAAACCTTTTAAAGCTGTTGACTAAAGGAGAAACATATTCCAGAGTGCTTCAGTTTGATGGTCCATTTTTACTGTTTTACATTTTTACTGTTTTTTTGCTTGGCAAGTGCTTAACGAATGATTTGTGTCTAATTTTATAAGTCCAAGGTTTTCTTTGCTGTGATTGAAAGCAATGATAAATTTTTAATTAACAGAATTATTGTTTTAAAAGTAGCTGTGCATTGAGCATGAATGTACAAACTGATAAATGGTGGTGGACCAACATAACTGTAACAACCTTAGGAATATTGCACAACTCTTGACCGTCCAATTTCTTACTCATGTCTTATTAATTCTTGTTCTCTGGCTTTTCTTTCAATTTTTGGGTCTAATCTTTAAATACAGGGTCTATTGGAATTCACTTAGAGAGTTTTTGGCATTCTAATACAGTACAAACTTCTGTGACACAAGGGTACTTATTGTTTTGAAGTAGGAGGATGACGAATGGCCTATTGTTTTACTGTATTATGTTATAAGATGGTACTTATAAAAGGAACAGTGAAAGAGGGTTACTCTTTGATGGACTTACTGAAGTGCTTAAGGAAGATGGAGCAATAAATATTGGGAGGATAGGAAAGTTTATTTGTTTAAAAAGTGTAATTTAAAAGAGCAGTACAGACCAGTTTGTGCTTAACAGTTCTTGTTCATCTTTTATACAGTCTCCAGCTCTGGGGTCAGTCCCCTTGAAAACTACAAGGTTGGGAGTTGGCTACTTTCTGTAACAGCTACTTGTGTTTTTTGAGTCCTCTTTGTAAGAAATGAAAACCTTTTCAATCATAGCAGTATATACAGCTGCTCTCACACTCTTTACAGATGTGTCACAACTAATCTACTTGGAGAAGCATGATGAATCATGAAACAAGCCTCAGTGGGTCCTCTGTTTTATTTCCATAGTGTAGATAATTGATACGCTAAATACAGATCAAATATTTTAACTGATTCTGTACTGAAATAAAACTCGTATAAATTGTATAGTATGCTGAGGACTTGCTATTATCTATTGCAATTAAGACCAATA
Source organism: Terrapene triunguis (assembly GCF_002925995.2). Classification (NCBI taxonomy): domain Eukaryota; kingdom Metazoa; phylum Chordata; order Testudines; family Emydidae; genus Terrapene; species Terrapene triunguis. The sequence goes on along the minus strand of NW_020664420.1, from coordinate 16,007,858 downwards.
TAATAATTTTGCTGTAGGCTATAACTGTGAAATTTTCTTGGCGCGCGCACACACAGAGAAGTTTAATCAGGAATTTGTGTAGCTTGGGCAGCAGTAGATATTTTTAGTTTTCTTGACTCTTTGTGAGCTGGAGACTGGACTGTTAACTTATGGAAGAAAAGTAACGTTACGTCATTTTACCAGGTACTGAAATATCTCACAGATCGTTACAGATGCTGGCTGGGAAAACTTCTGTAGAGGAGAGCATGCTTTTGAAAACTTCAAAACTGAAAATTGTCCTACAGAAAGTAGAACATAGCTTTTGCATTTATTTTAACTTTCTTACCCAAATTTTAGCTGTGTAGGGCTTCAGCCTGTAAGTGGTTTTCACAGTGCTGACACCCGCAGACTAGCTGAGATGCATCTGCTCTCTAGTAATTCACCTACATAGGACAGAGGTCTACAAAGGGAAACTTGATCACAGTCTGGTACTAAAATTCTACATTCATTTTGACTCTTGACAGTTAGTCATTCAACATTATGTCTTTTAACTAGGCATTTAATGACTAACCTCACAAGCTCATTTTTTTTACAATTCCATACAAAAATCTTTAAAAAAATGTTAAAATAGCACAGTTAAGTGTTCGAAAACAAAAACTGGCAGTGTTGCATGTGCACCCTTTATTGTGTACTATATGTACAGCTGTTCTGTTCCTTGAAATTGCAGAAAGCATGATCCTGGATGTAGGTATCTTTCACCCATATTAATAGGCCTAGTCCTTGGGGAAATAGTTATTGGGTATACTTTTTCAACCTTAATTCATTTTTCCTTCTCCTGTGCCTCTTGTGCATATTGATTAATAAATGCTTTTATTTTATTAATATGTAATATATCTTGGATAATTTATCAGTTTTTCCCTACAAACATATATTCACATATGTAGCATCTAGAATCTTTTTCATTACTTAAGCTGGACAATTAACATTATAAAATGAGTATCTGGCGATCTGTTTCTCCCCCAGCCCCCCAGGTGTTAAACATCTGCTGCTTCCATGGACTTCAGTGGCATTTGTGGGTACTCACCACTTTTGCAAATCAGACTGGTAGGCTTTTTGCATGATTCTTCTCTCTATTGGGTATTTCTTTTAGTACCTTTGTCATTGGCCATGTACTATACATTTGCTTTTCAACCAATGTCACAACCTCCTTAGATGCAATTCAGGAGCTAAGATAGTTAGCTGTGTAGACAACTTAGCTGTGAACTGAGGTGGCCTTTTTATACCAGCCAGTGTTCACTATTCTATGTTACGCACTTAGTGCTGGGGTGGGTAAGAATGATTTTACTGATTTTCAACATGAGTTCAGTGGACTCAGTTGTACTCTGTCCCCTCCATATCCCACCATCTTAACTCTGGATATTTCTACTCTTGTCAAAGGCATCTGAAGGCAGACTGGATCTCTTTGACTTGGCAGAGTTATGAGGCTGCCCCTTTAAGCCTCTCCCAGATTTCTTTGTCTTCAAAGCAGCACAAACCGTAGGCTACAGACCTCTGGTGACAGAGCTGTCACAAAGGATCTGCAGCTGCAAAAGAGTCCAGAGTCTGGAGAAGATCGTATCACCTCAGTTCCCAGTTAGTGTGTGCATGGTGACAGCACCAAGATGTCTGAGTGGATTCCAGCGAAGCATTGTCTCTCTGGAGAAACCAGTAAACGATGTCATCTATATGCCTTTCCTTCTCCACCTGTGCGCCACCCCCCCCCCCAACTTGGGGACTATTCTATCCTTCCCCCTGGGGAAACCCTGCTCGTAGGGATGTAAAAGGTTAAATGGTTAACCGTTAACCGGACCTTAACTAGTAACCCCCGCTGCTGGTGTGCAAGGCTGGTTGGAGCAACCCCACCCCGGCTGTGCTGGGCCAGCGGGTACCCCAGCCCCTGCCACACCGGGCTGGGCCAGCAGGCACCCCAGCCCCTGCCAGGCCACCGGGGACCCCGGTTGTGCTGGCCGCCCTGGGTCAAGTGGGCTGGAGTGGCCACGCCGGGCGGCGGGACCCCAGCCCCTGCCACCCCGTTGCCAGAGCTACATCAGTTAACTGATATAATTTTAACATTTTTAACTGATATTTACATCCCTATGTGCTTCTCCTATCCCTGTCTGGTGGCTTCAGGCCTGATTCTCAGGCAAATGGATGCTTGAAGGATCCAATTCTGTAGTCCTCAAATGTTCTCAGAGAAATAGAACTAAAACGACACATACTGTGTGTGTCTTACTCCTTCTCTCCAAAACTCACTAGAGAATTCAGGACTTGAAGAGATGATAACCCTGTGCTCTGGTTTTGACTTTGACTTGAACCTTCACAAGCCAGAAAAAGGTCAAAGAAAAAACGGACTTTTTTGTAATAAGAAACACAAATCAAAGACATTCAAAAGCAAGAAAAAGCCAAACAAATTGTTTTGATCTAGTTCAGGGGTCAGCAACCTATGGCACGCGTGCCAAAGACGGCACGCGAGCCGATTTTTAATGGCACGCTGCTGCCTGCCAGGGTCCCGCTCAGCCCGCTGCCGAACTCTGGCAGGCAGCAGCGTGCCATTAAAAATCCTGCCCGACCCAGCCCACTCTTCTCCGCCTACCGCTCTCTCTGGCAGGGGCAGGGGGCAGAAGCAAGTTTGCTCCTGCTGGCTGCTGCTGTACAGCAGGCTCCGCCGGCAGTCAAGATTCCCCCTCCCCCGCCTCTTCCCCCAGCGTGCTGTGTGGAGCCCCGCCTCCTCTCCCTCCCTGCTGCCGATGGCTCTTGCAAGGGAGGGGAGAAGAGTAGCCCCAGCGCCCTCGCTGCTCAGACCGGTAAGGAGGCGGGGAAGGGAAGCAGGAGCGGGGCCTTGGGGAAGGGGGGTAGGAGCGGGGCATATCCCTCCAGCCCCCAGCCCCCAGCCGTGAGCCGCTCAGAGCAGGGGGCTGGGAGCACCCCCCTGATCCCAGCCCACTCCCCCCCAGCAGTCTGCCCTGACCCCTGCACCCCCTTGTACCACAGCTCCCTGCATCCCCCCCACGACCCCATCCCTGACTCCTGCTCCCTCCACACATACCCAGCCCCCCCACACCCCATGCCCTGACTCCTGCTCCCTCCACACATACCCAGCCCCCCCACACCCCATGCCCTGACTCTTGCACCCCCCACATCCCCACCCCCCACCCTGAGCACCAGGTTGGCAGCGGGCTGAGCGGGGCCGGCGGCTGGGACCCCAGCTGGCAAGGGGCCGGCAGCCAGAACCCCAGACTGGCAGCGGGCTGAGCGGGGCTGGCAGCCGGGACCCTGGCTGGCAGGAGCCAGCGGACAGAACCCCAGACCAGCAGCAGGCTGAGCTGCTCGGCCCGCTGCTGGTCTGGGGTGCCGGCCCTGCTCAGCCCACCGCCGGTCTGGGGTCCCGGCCCCCGGCCCCGCTCAGCCCGCTGCTGGTCTGGGGTTTTGGCTGCCGACCCGGGGTTCTGGCTGCCGATCCCTTGCCAGCTGGGGTCCCAGATGCCGGCCCTGCTCAGCCCACTGCCAACCTGGGGTTCTGGCTGCCGGCTCCTTGCCATCCGGGGTTCCAGCCGCAGGCCCCGCTCAGCCCGCTGCCGGCCTAGGTGAACGGAACCCCAGGCTGGCAGCAGGCTGAGCAGGTCGGCGGCTTAACATCAGCATTTTAATTTAATTTTAAATGAAGCTTCTTAAACATTTTGAAAACCTTGTTTACTTTACATACAACAGTAGTTTAGTTATATTATATATAGACTTATAGAGAGAGACCTTCTAAAAAACGTTAAAATGTAGTACCGTCACGCAAAACCTTAAATTAAAGTGAATAAATGAAGACTCGGCACACCATTTCTGAAAGGTTGCCAACCCCTGATCTAGTTCAACTAGAAGAAGTGGAATTTTCCCAGTGGGATCGGGGAAGATGAGACTCACTTTTACCCCTCCTCACCTCTTGTTAAAGAAGTTGATCGTTACCCTGGGGATCCAGACTGAACAAGTGGGAGCTGACAAAGAGAGACAACCACCCAAAACTAAATGCTTTCCCCTTAAGTCTGAGTAGTGCATCTTCCTCCATGTAGCATTTGAAGATGTGATGAATTTGAGGCCCAGGACTCCCACAGATTGTACTTGCTGCCAAAGCACAAGGGGTATGTAAGGTAGCAGCCATTTCCTGAGTCCAAGACAGCCATTCAATTGGTAGGCAAGTTTTTACCTACAGAACCCACGAATATGAAGATAGTCTATTGTAAGGTGCAGTTACAATGCAACTTTAAATGTCCTTTTACGCCAACAATGCCATCATGGTTCCAGTTGAGCATTCCCTTCTGGTAACTCATCAGATTGCTGTGAGGGCATACAGCTGCTGAATCCCATGTGTTTTAAGCCTCCAGAGTCTGAACAGAGTCTGTCTTGGGGTCTCCTCTGAGTCGCACCCATGTATGCGGTCCAACTGTTTAGACCCTAGAATTGGTGTTGACGCCTTAAATTCCCACTGTAGCCTAAACACATTCTCTCTCAGAACTCCAGCCATATGGTGATCTGGTCCCACAGTTTATTTCAAGGGATATGTGGTAGGTGTAATACATAAAATGCAGAGACACTTTGCACAATTTTCTAAAACCATTGTGCTTAATTGCATGAGAAATACACAGATCTATACAAAAATAATAAACCCGACATACTTTTCCCTGCCTCAGTTTCCTGACCATTCCTTAGCATTCTTAGGGCTGGGGTCAGGATCCTTTGAGTCTGTCTAGGGTCCTCCAACTGCAATGCATGGCTTGTGTTCTGAAACATGGAGTCTTCTCCATTCAGCTCACCTTTTCTGACCTTGGCCATTTTCTTCCTGCCTCTTGCCCAAAACTTCCAATGTGGTGCTCTCCATCCTCCCCTCTCCAAGTCCTTTTATAACCACTTGGTCCCTCAGTCAGGTTACTGAGGTTACTGGATCAGCATTATCAGATAATCCTAGACCCTTACCAAGTGACTTTATTGCTAGGCAACCTCTCTCGGGATACACCAGTTCATCTAGGTGGGAGACAGCCTGTTTTAGGGTGATTTCAGTTCATTGGGAGAGCAGTTAAGTCAGTGACCTTCTAAGATTAGACCTTTGCCCCCAGCCTTTGGAATTCCAGTTTAATGTGGAGGTAACATGACAGCAGAGAAGATAAAGAACACAATATCCAAAATGTAGTCTGCAGTCTGAAACCGATACAAATTCTGTTTTATGCTGGGGTCCCTTCATATGTAAATTGTACAAACAGATTCACCAGATTGTCACAAATCCATTATCCTTATTAAGATCTGTCCTGGCTTGGACGGAGAAGGAGGTTGTTTGTTTCCTTAAAGAAGAAAGTAATCACTAATAGAACTTCTGAGAAGTCTGTTTTCCTTTACTTTTGCACTCCTAATGTTTTTCTTAACGGAAATATTGGCTTGTGACATGTTGGAAATAAATTTCGATTGAATCACAAAGAGAGCTTGTTAGAAGCTGGTGCCTCAGTAATTTGTTGTTTATTGTGACACTGCTTATTGTAAACAATTACTGTTTTAATCCTTCCTTCTTCCGAGAAATGGATTTTTCTGCTGTGAACATCCCACAATTAAGATAGTGGGGTTTTTGGGGAGGGGTGGAGAGATGGACAAAAACTTACTCTGACACGCAAGTTTCGTTTTTGAGCCATTCACGTCCTGCAATCTGATCCTGAGGATTATTTCTGAGAAGCTGCAGAATTAAGTTGTTTCTGCAGACCTGTCGCCTATAATTGAAGGATCTGTTACAAATGAAAATTAGTTTACTTTATAGCACAGCTAAATATTTGCAGTAATAAGAAAGTAGTACCTTCCAGCACTAGAAGCTATTGTTCTGGGAAAGATTGGAGGAGGATGTTCCTTTATCCCCTAGTAAGGACAAAAGTTCTCATCTGCCCATCTAGGAAAGAGGGGGATACATTACTTAAGAAGGTGGGAGGTTTTGGGCAAGAAAAGTTTCCTGTAGAAGTTCCTGGTTGAAATTCTTTGGCCTGTGTTGTGCAGAAGGTCTGATAAGATGATCACAGTTGTGCCTTCTGGCCTTAATCTATAAGAATAAATTTCATCTTCTGACATATGCAGCGGCCAAAATATTAAAAGAGGTTATATATGTGCAGCTAGGATCATAGAAAAAATGTATTATTGCTTTATATGAGAAACAATGTGTTGATGGTATGAAAAGCATAGGCACATGGAAGAAAGTAATTTAAGTTTGTGTGATCCCTCAACTGTAGCATTTCCTGATTTATTTTATTTTATTTATGGATGCATAACCATGTAAACTTAACGTTTTCTTCACGTATATTTTTTTGGCATGACGGTTACTAGAGTATGTGGGGTAACTAATTCAAGTATTTTTAAATTCCTCATCCTTATACTTGTCACAGACTACAGACAAAATAATTTAATCCTAATTTAATCTGGCAAACAGATTCTGGACATGGATATGTGCCTCTCCACATAGTTCCCTGTCATATGAAGTTCTGAGATTCGTTTCTCTCACCTAGCTATTTGACATCTATATGAGACTCGGAGATTATAAAATGCCATGGACTACAGCAACATTTGAATATGGATTTCAGTGATAGTGAATATACATTATTTGTATTACTGTAGCACCTAGGAGCCTTAGTCATGGGCCAGGACCACTTTATGCTAGGTGCTATACAAACAGAACAAAAGATGGTCTCCTTCCCCCAATTAATTTATAATCTTAATAGAAGATACACAAAAAACCCGAAACAGAATACATGGATACAAACAGACTGGGAAGCACAAGGAAGCAGTGAGACAATACTGGACAGCATGATAAGCAGTGGTCTCAGCACATCAGCAGCCATTGTCAAGTTTTTTGTAGGCATTACAGCATAAGAGAATTTTGAGGAGGGTTTTGAAGGTGAATAATGAGGTAGATTTGGAAATCTGTATGGGGAGCTCCCCTCAAGAGTGAGGGTCAGCATGAGAGAAAACACAAAGGAGACTATTTGAAAATGTAATAAGTGGATGATGGAGGCTGACATTATGGGCCAACTGGAGGCGAAAGTTGACATCTTGACAGCAAATGAGAGATGATGGGTAGAGTGGGGATAGCTCAGTAAGGTCATTTCTGAACATGAAGACAAGCAGTTTGTTTGATGTGACAGATAGTGGGCAGCCAGTAGAAGAATCCAAAGAGTCTGTTGCTTTGACCACATCACCCGTCTAAGAAAATGATCTTTGGGAGATCTTAGGGAGAGGTCTGAGTCAAAATTGAAGCCCAGGTTATAGGCCTGAGTGACAGGCAGCATAGTGATGTCCACTGTGATCAAGAAAGGATGTAGCATGAAGGATTTGAGGGGAAGATTAGGAGCTCTGTTTTAGCCATTTTTAGCTTGATTTGATGGCTAGACCTCCACAAGATGTCAGAGAGAGGGGCTGAGATTTTAGTTTAGACAGAAGGAGGCAGAGAGGTAGATCTGAGAGTCATCATGGAGGGAGGTTACTAGTGGAGTTCCTCAGGGATCGGTCTTGGGACCAATCTTATTTAACATTTTTATTAATGACCTTAGCACAAGAAGAGGGAGTGTGCTAATAAAATTTGCTGATTATGCTAAATTGAAAAGTATAGCCAATACGGAGGAAGACTGGAATATCATACAAGAAGATCTGGACGACCTTGAAAACTGGAGTAATAGAAATGGGATGAAATTGAATAGTGCAAGATCGTACACTTAGGAACTAGCAACAAGAATTTTTGCTATAAGCTGGGAATTTATCAGTTGGAAGAGACAGGAGAAAGATCTGGGTGTATTGGTTGATCACAGCATGACGACTATGAGCTGTCAATGTGATGCAGGTGTGAAAAATGCTAATGCAGTGCTAGGATGTATCAGGCGAGGTATTTCCAGTAGAGAGATGGAAGTGTTATTGCCTTGTATAATGGTACTTGTGAAACTTCATCTGGAATAGTGTGTACAATTCTGGCCTTCCATGTTTAGGAAAGATAAATTCAAACTGGAACAGGTGCAGGGAAGGGCTACTAGAATGATAATAGTAATGGAAAACCTACCTTATGAGAGGAGACTCAAAGAGCTTGGCTTATTTAGCTTAACCAAAAGAAGGCTGAGGGGAAATATTATTGCTCTCTATACATACATCAGAAGGATAAATATCAGGGAGAGGAGTTATTAAGTTAAGCACCAATGTGAACAAGCCATCAACAAGTTTAGGCTTGAATTTAGACACAGGTTTCAAACCATTACAGGAGTAAAGTTCTAGAATAGCCTTCCAAGGGGAGCAGTAGAGGCAAAAAACATAACTGGCTTCAAGACTGAGCTTGATAAGTTCATGAAGAGGATGGTATGAAGAGACTCCCTACAATGGCATGTAACTGATCTGTGACTGCTAGCAGCAAATATCTCCAACGACTGGTGATGGGACACTAGATGGGGAGGGCTCTGAGAATTCTTTCCCAGGTGTCTGGCTGGTCGGTCTTGCCCACATGCTCAAGATCTAACAGATCCCCATATTTGGGGTCAGGAAGGAATTCTCCTCCTTCTCCTCCCCTCCCCTGGTTACATTGGCAGAGACCTTAGGGGTTTTTGTGTGTGTCTTCCTCTGCAGCCCTGGGGCATGGGTCACTTGCAGGTTTAAACTAGTGTAAATGGTGGATTTTCTGTAACTTCAAGTCTTTAAATCATGATTTGAGGACTTCAGTAACTCAGCCAAAGATCTATTACAGGAGTGGGTGGGTGAGGTTCTGTGGCCTGCAATGTGCAGGAGGTCAGACTAGATGATCATGATGGTCCCTTCTGACCTTAAAGTGGAAATGGCAGAGGTGCTTAATGATTTCTTTGTGACGGTTTTCACCAAGAAGGTTGGTGGCGATTGGACGTCTAGCATAGTGAATACCAGTGAAAATGAGGTAGGATCAGAGTCTAAAATAGGGAAAGAACAAGTCAAAAATTACTTAGATAAGTTAGATGTTTTCAAATCACCAGGGCCTGATGAAATGCATCCTAGAATACTCAAGGAGCTGACTGAGGAGATATCTGAGCCATTAGCAATTACACCTGTACCCCGATATAACACTGTCTTCGGGAGCCAAAAAATCTTACTGCGTTATAGGTGAAACAGTGTTATATCGAACTTGCTTTGATCCGCTGGAGTGCGCAGCCCCGTCCCCCCGGAGCGCTGCTTTACCGCGTTATATCCAAATTCATGTTATATCGGTGTAGAGGTGTATCTTTGAAAAGTCATGGAAGACAGGAGACATTCCAGAAGACTGGAAAAGGGCAAATATAGTGCCCATCTATAAAAAGGGAAATAAGGACCCGGGGAATTACAGACCAGTCAGCTTAACTTCTGGATCCGGAAAGATAATGGAGCAAATCATTAAGCAATGAATTTGCAAACACCTAGAAGATAATTAGGCGATAAGTAACAGTCAGCATGGATTTGTCAAGAACAAATTGTGTCAAAGCAACCTGATAGCTTTCTTTGACAGGGTAACAAGCCTTGTGGATAGGGGGGAAGCGGTAGATGTGGTATATCTTGACTTTAGTAAGGCTTTTGATACTGTCTCGCATGACCTTCTCGTAAAAAAACTAGGGAAATACAACCTAGATGGAGCTACTATAAGGTGGGTGCATAGCTGGTTGGAAAATCATTCCCAGAGAGTAGTTATCAGTGGTTCACAGTCATGCTGGAATGGCATAACGAGTGGGGTCCCGCAGGGATCGATTCTGGGTCCTGTTCTGTTCAATATCTTCATCAATGATTTAGATAATGGCATAGAGAGTACTCTTATAAAGTTTGCGGACGATATGAAGCTGGTAGGGGTTGCAAGTGCTTTGGAGTATAGGATTAAAATTCAAAATTATCTGGACGAACTGGAGAAATGATCTGAAGTAAATAGGATGAAATTCAATAAGCACAAATGCAGAGTACTCCGCTTAGGAAGGAACAATCAGTTGCACACATACAAAATGGGAAATGACTGCCTAGGAAAGAGTACTGCGGAAAGGGATCTGGGGGTCATAGTGGATCACAAGCTAAATATGAGTCAACAGTGTAATGTTGTTGCAAAAAAAGCAAACATAATTCTGGGATGTATTAGCAGGAGTATTGTAAGCAAGACGAGAAGTAATTTTTCCGTTCTATTCCGCGCTGATTAGGCTTCAACTGGAGTATTGTGTCCAGTTCTGGGTGCAACATTTCAGGAAAGATATGGACAAATTGGAAAAAGTCCAAAGAAGAGCAACAAAAATGATTAAAGGTCTAGAAAACATGACCTATGAGGGAAGATTGAAAAAATTGTTTTTTTAGTCTGGAGAAGAGAAGAACGAGAGGGGACATAACAGTTTTCAAGTATGTAAAAGGTTGTTACAAGGAGGAGGGAGAAAACTTGTTCTTTTTAACCTCTGAGGATAGGACAAGCAATGGGCTTAAATTGCAGCAAGAGTGGTTTAGGTTGGACATTAGGAAAAACTTCCTAACTGTCAGAGTGGTTAAGCACTGGAATAAATTGCCTAGAGAAGTTGTGGAATCTCCATCATTGGGGATATTTAAGAGTAGGTTGGACAAACACCTGTCAGGGATGGTATGGACAATACTTAGTCCTGCCTTGAGTGCAGGGGACTGGACTAGATGACCTCTTGAGGTCCCTTCCAGTTATATGATTCTGTGTGTCTAATGGGTGGAAAAAGTGAGTGAGGAAAAACCAGAAATGATGGAAGAAATGGGAACACACTTTAATAAATCTACATCAATACACTGATAGACGGCAGACTATGAACATCAAAATGGTTTGAAGCCTCAGGGTAAGACTGGACTTCTTTTGCTACAGACAGCTATTTATAGCAAATAATGTATATTTTCCACCTTCAAATGACCAGAAGAACATGCTGTTTCGTGTTAGATGAGGACGTAACACATTGTAATGCTAGTTTTTGTCACCAGCAGGTTAGACTGTTGAAACTGGTTACTTGGGGATGAGCATAACCACAACATAGAAGCTGCAGCTGATGCAGCTGAGTGGCAAGTCTCCTAAGCAACAAAGGGTGACATGAAGGATTGCACATGCGATCCAAGGATTTCAAGACTCTCCATTAATTTCCAATACAAGTTTGATGTCCTGGTCCCAATCTACAGGTCTGGTTAATGGGTTGGTACTTAATTACCTCTGAGACAATTTCTGTGACCCACTGAGACAACTGCACTACACAGTGCCAATACAGTTTAAGATACTCAAGACAAGACTCTCAGAGCTGGGGCAGAATAGTCTCTCTAGCACAGTGATTCTCAAACTTTTTTACTAGTGACCCCTTTCACAAAGCAAGCCTCTGAGTGTGACCCCAACCCCATCAATTAAAAATGCTTTTTTATATATTTAACACCATTATAAATGCTGGAAGCAAAGCGGGGTTTGGGGTGAAGGCTGACAGCTCGCGACCCCCCCATGTAATAACCTCATGACCCCCTGAGGGGTCCTGACCCCCAGTTTGAGAACCCCTGCTCTATCGAGACCTCAACTATGAAACTTCTTGCCAGAGGACGCCCGACTCAGCCCAAGCCTAACTGTGTTTAGTTCAAAATGTGTTGCTCATCTTTTCTATAAAGCCTTCTCCCTCACCTCCCTCCCCCCTTCCAAAAAAAAAGAAAGAGAAAAAAGATAGGCAAAACTTCCCTGAAAAGTTGGGATGAGGAGGGACAGTGAAGAGATGGGAACAGCTTTTGGGTTTTTCCCCCCCTCTTACATAACTTTATTGTTTAGACTCGAGGTAAACACTTTCACTTTAAGTATCAAATTTTCCGAGATTCATTTGTTAGGGTGACTTAGAAAAATCAGTATTATAAAAAATGTGAAACGAAAAAGAAATACTATTTCACATCCTAAAATGTGGGGTCTTTTTCCCCTATGATTTTCTCATAGAAATGCTTTCTGGTTTCTGTTAGATTCTGCTTTTACTCATCTTCCTAGATGGAGCTATTTCTGAACATGTTGCTAGGAAAACCTTGATTTTTTTCCTTTGCATCAAACAGCAGTTCAGACAGTCCATTCCAAAACATAGACCTTTTGTGTATCAATTCATTGCGCTGCAAATGGAAGGAGCAGACCAGTTAAATGGACGCACAATACTCTCACCACATAACAGAAAAATAGCACCATCCATGGATATGTTTAGAAAAGCTTCAACGAGAAACCGTTCAAAAACAAGAACTCAAAATTCATTATGTTGCAACCTGCTATGAATAAATACTGTAACCTGAGAAAGCAAGAAGCTATTGTTGTAAAGCTATTTAGCAGAAATGAGAGCCATTTATATGGTTACCTCTAAAGCCAAACTAAATGCTGCAGATTTTAAATTACATGAGTAAAATTATGGGAAAAACCTATATTGTAAATATTATGCTTTCATTATTTTTGTGACCATTACACTAGCTGAGAAAAGCATAATTTTTGAGCATTATAGTCCCTTTCCACATGCAGTGCAGTTTTGAAAGATCGGAAAGCATTCTCATTATCTCCCTTCCCTTCAAAAGATTTCAGAACATTATTCTTGGATTGTTTAAAAAAAAATTAAAGTAAGACATTTCCATTAAAAGGATAACTAACAGATTCTCATTTCTCTAGAAATAAAGATGTATTTTGGCCTGGATAATCAGTTACATGAAGCACAGTACTGCCCCTAAAATAACTGTTAAAAATGGTTCACCACTACCCCGATATAACTCGACCCAATATAACACAAATTCGGATGTAACACGGTAAAGCAGGGCTCCGGGGGGGCAGGGCTGCACACTCCGGCGAATCAAAGCAAGTTTGATATAACGCAGTTTCACCTATAACGTGATAAGATTTTTTGGCTCCCGAGGACAGCGTTATATCGAGGTAGAGGTGTATTGTGAAGTGCAATAGTTATCATCTCTGTGTGACTTCCAGATCAATTTTTTTAAACAAGCAAGATATTTTCCCTAAGTTCCAGCTCTTGTAAATTCAGCTTGTGATCAGAATTAACCAGTTGCTCCTGTGATTTCCATATTCTGTAGCTACTTTTTAAGAATGTTTAGATATCCTGACAAATACTGCGTTGCTGACAGTGGACCTGCCAGCACCAAGGAATTTGGTTAGCCACTAGTGCAGAGGTCCCCAAAGTATGTGGCATGCCTCCCTAGGGGGGCCTGGAGGAATGTCTGGGGGAGCGGGGAGGGAGCGCCACCTAGCCCCTTTCCGCCCCCAGCTCTGCTCTGGTCCCGCCTCCAGCCATGTCCCTGGCTCCTGGCCCTGGCCCAGTCCTGGTGCAGCTCTGCTCCTGGCCCTGAGCCAGTCCCCAGCCTCGGCCCCTGGCTGCAGCCCCAGCTCCAGCCTCGGCCCTCTCAGCCCTGTTCGCATCCTCCTCCCCTGGAGGAGCCGCGGCTCCCTTCCCGGGTGGCGGGGGGAGGGCACAGACAGAAGTAAATTGAAAGTAAATTGAAGTAGTACAAGTCATTACAAAACAAAAATGGGCACATATGTTAGTTGTTTTTAATAATAAAAGTTTACCACTGGAATGATTGTAAACAAAGCAAGAGCATATTGACTGAGTGCTTATTTTTGCAATCCTTATTCATATGTTGAGAGCTTTTTAAACAGTTACTCTCTTGAAGAATAAAATAAAGTACACTTAAAAACAAATTGAAGGACATGCTTGAAAAGGCTGAAGGATTATCTTGAAACACTAATTACCAAATTAGGTGAATAAATCTTTAAAAAAGAAAAAAAAAGTCTACACCAGTTTTTCATTGCTTTCCATAAAGAGAGAACCTCTATCAGCGTTGAAGGAGGCAGTTATTACATCAAGGCTTTTAATGTAAAAGTTCTCCACTATAGGATGACATGTATTGTGGTGTTCCTAAGTGGAATACCTGCCAATGTGTTCCTTATCTCAAAAAACTAGCAAACTTATTTCAGGAAAAATGTATGGATTTGACTGTAAGTAATTTTGCAGTCAAATCATTCAAAGTGCAGTATCCCAGATAGTGTACTTTAAATTTGCAGAAAAGCAAGAAATATGATGTTGTTCTATGTCGTTGCGGCAGTTTGTCTCTTCCCTTCTTGATCTGTAATCTTGAGTTTAGTTACAGTTACAGAGAATAATACCTCTACCTAAAGTATAATAATGGTTAAAGTTTGTGTATGCTGTTATCCTGATTTTGCATCCAAACCCCCTTCTGCTGGCACCATCCCTTTACAAATATACTTTGGCCTATAAATAACCCAAACCATTTAATTCACTTTTGTGTTATAGCTGTAAAAAAATGCTGGCAAGAATAGATCAGATTTAATTTTATAAAATCATAGTGAGCTGTTAGATCAAGGTGAAATTAGTGGTAAAGAGAATGTTTAGACTATAAAACATTTACTCTTTTGGGCGCGGAGGCAGGCAGAAACCTCTATGGAAAAAGTCCTGTTTATCTAGTTAAATGTTTAATATGCCGATCGCTGTGGTATTTGAGCACAATTTTATGGAGACATGCAGTATTGTGTTTTTACTTCATTTTTTGTTTTTTTTTTGTTTTCAAAAATTCAAATTCTATTATCAAAAGAGACAGATTTAAAGGAAACACAATTTCTTGTTAAAATGATGCTGCCAGGTTCCTGTCATTGGGAGTGGGGTGATCCTTGTGTTCCCTAACCACCTCTGCCCCCCGCCCTCTGCAAAAAACCGCTAAAACAAAATAACCTCATTGCTGTAGAAATAGTGTTTGTCCTCAGCACAGTTGATTGTGAAGAAGGGATTTTCTGCTCTGAGAACAAAAGCGGTAACGGGAAATCTGTTCTCACAGGAAACACTGGCACACCTCTACCTCGATATAACGCTGTCCTCGGGAGCCAAAAATTTTTACCGCGTTATAGGTGAAGTTATATTGAACTTGCTTTGATCCACCAGAGTGCGCAGCCCCGTCCCCCCGGAGCACTGCTTTACCGTGTTATATCCGAATTCGTGTTATATCGGGTCGCGTTATATCAAGGTAGAGGTGTATTTCCAATTTCTGCTGAAGGGCTTCCTGGAGAGATAATGGACTGTGAACATGCAGCCAATGCTATAGTGCATAAGGATAGTTAATTGTCACAAGCTACAGGAATGTATTTTTATCTGATAGTACATCTACAAGTAAGAAGCTTCTTTAAACAAACTAATCTGACACTTTGTTTCCGTCCCTTGACTAATCATTTTCCCCTTAGCTAAGCGTAAATGAAATTTCTTCAATTAATTTCTATTAATCCTAACGTAAGACCCTTGATGCTAGTTAGTTTTGAAGATTTAAGTCCTTATTATTCTTAGACTATCTAAAGTGCAGGTACCAGTAGAAGTGAATTTTTCTTCAGCTTTATTTCTACAGATCCAGAAATGCTCGCTTCTTCAAATTTTACATTGCTAAGAAATGTTTTTTTTATATGAAGACCAAAATTGTCTATCTTTGTTGTGAGTTCCTGCCTAACTTTTTGCAAAACTTCAAACAAGAAATCCTCAACTTGAAAAGTTAGACACTTCTATTCATAATGGTGATTAAGTGCATTATGAAATACACCTTGCCCAGAAAGTTGGCTGTCTTGATCTTTTTAAAAATTCAGAGTATGTCAGCTGACGAACCTTTGCAGTATGCTTCAAATGGATGACAGATGATAATTTTTGATTATTGCACATAGTGCTTTGGTCTGGATCGTAACTCTGCGTATACAGTATATACTTCCAAAAGAATTCTCACTATTGCTTCAAAGGCATCAGCAAGAGACTGAAGTTGCCATTGTCTTATGGGATTTAAATAGTACAATTTGGAAATGAATTCAGACTTACTAAGATAGGGATAATCATCCCAAAATAGTAAGCCCGAGGTAGTGGGGCACAACACCTTGAGGAATATTTTGCCTGAACTTGCCATGCACATCATTTGAACAGCTGATACATATTGATGAACCATCTAAATCAGTGATACTCAGACCTCATTGGTTCAGGAGCCAAATTAGCAATCAGCATTATGCAAAAGAGGCATGGTAGTGTGAATTCATCGTTTCATTTACTATAGTACTATATATTCATATTTAAAATAGGGCTGTTGATTAATCGCAGTTAACTAATGCAATTAACTCAAAAAAATCAATCGCGATTAATCGCAGTTTTAATGGCACTGTTAAACAATAGAATGCCAATTGAAATTTATTAAATATTTTGGATATTTTTCTTCATTTTCAAATATATTGATTTCAGTTACAACACAGAATACAAAGTGTACAGTGCTCACTTTTTATTATCTTTATTACGAATATTTGCACTGTAAAAATGATAAAAGAAATAGTATTTTTCAGTTCACCTCATACAAGTGCCATAGTGCAATCTCTTTATCGTGAAAGCGCAACTTACAAATGTAGATTTTTTTTTTGTTACAAAACTGCATTCAAAAATAAAACAATGTAAAACTTTAGAGTCTACAAGTCCACTTAGACCTACTTTTTGTGCAGCTAAGAGAAACAAGTTTGTTTACATTTATGGGAGATAATTGGGAGAACAGACATTGGCATGGTACTTTTGTAGTCGGCATTGCAAGGTGCCATTGTTTACGTGCCAGGTCTGCTAAACATTCGTATGTCCCCTCATGCTTTGGCCACCATTCCAGAGGACATGCTTCCATGCTGATGACACTCGTTAAAAAATGTGTTAATTAAATTTGTGACTGAACTCACAAATTTGGAAGAGAATTGTGTGTCTCTGGCTCTGTGTTTTACCCACATTCTGCCATATATTTCATGTTATAGCAGTCTTGAATGATGACCCAGCACATGTTGTTTGTTTTAAGAACACTTTCACTGCAGATTTGACAAAACGCAAAGAAGGTACCAATGTGAGATTTCTAAAGATAGATACAGCACTCGACCCAAGCTTTAAGAATCTAAAGTGCCTTCCAAAATCTGAGAGGGATGGGGTGTGGAGCATGCTTTCAGAAGTCTTAAAAGATCAGCACTCCGATGCGGAAACTACAGAACCCGAACCACCAAAAAAGAAAATCAACCTTCTGCTGGTGACACCTGACTCAGATGATGAAAATGAACATGCGTTGGTCTGCACTGCTTTGGATCGTTATCGAGCAGAACCCATTATCAGCATGGATGTATTCCTCTGGAATGGTTGTTGAGGAATGAATCTTTAGTGCATCTGGCACATAAATATCGTGCAACACCAGCTACAACGGTGCTTTTCGAACGCTGTTCTCACTTTCAGGTGACATTGTAAACAAGAAGTGGGCAGCATTGTCTCCTGCAAATGTAAACAAACTTGTTTGTCTGAGCGATTGGCTGAACAAGAAGTAGGACTGAGTGGACTTGTAGGCTCTAAAGTTTTATATTTTTATTTTTGAATAGTTTTTTTTTTTTTTTACATAATTCGACATTCACATAGCCTCTTGACACATTGTTGCCTATAGGATGGTTGTCTAATTTTCCCTCAATGCGCTATTACAGACATGATTAATCAGTGTAGTTGGTAGGTATGCACAAACTTAATTGACCCCTGGTTGTGTTGTATGGGCACAACTCAACTGTGTATTAAAACTGGGTCAGATGAGTGTTACAGAAATGTTGTTTTTGTAGATAACATTGTGGTATCCAGCAGAGCTGAAGATGGCATGCATTGCTATCAAATACAGCGGAACCCCATTTATCTGATCTAATTGGGACCGGGGCACCATTGGATAATCAAAAACCTGGATATTCCAGAGAATGGGCAAAGAGCTTCAGCCCCCGGGGCAGCAGGGTTCAGGCCGTCAGCCCCGGCGTGGTTAATACAGAGAGACAGATAATGGAGACTCAGATAAAAAAGGTCTTACTGTACTTTTTTATTTTTATTTTTTTGAGACTTTGGTACTGCCAGCCAAGTTTATGGACTAGCAAGGCATAGGGACAGTAGAAAATTAATCTCTGCAGATAAACGTACTCGTGTCAGTATCTTGAATTGCTGTATGGAATTAGAGCTAGCTGATCTGATACAGCTACAACAGTTGTGGCTTCCTGCCCACAATGGGGAGAAACCACTGTAGATTGCACTGGTTCAACTGGACCTGAATGAAACACTTTCTCAGGTTTACAACCACTTGGTACAAAGAATGCTTTCAAAATGCCTGGTATAACTACTGTGTGTGGATTGAAGATGTACAGGGATTACAAATTACAGTGCTTCAAATGGTTGGTTGAAATGCTTTTTTTGACTAGTGCAGATAAGGACTTCAAAGGCTTGAAAATTTAAAAAAGTTATTTTCCTGCCAACTTTGTCTTCATTTAGCACAATTTTTCTCTCATTTAAGTGAAGCAGAAACTGGCACATTTACTTATCTGTGTGCCATTGTGGAAGAGAACATAAATCTGCACAATTGAAGAGTAATATTTTAGTTAACCGCTCACTGCAGAACCATAGGAGGAACTCTGATATGTTCTGGTGTCGTATTAAAATGTGATTTAAAAAAAAAATACATTGAGAGAGTGATCTTTCCATAGTTAAGATCACAACCAGATTCCTGTATTAGTCTTATTTTTAGCTTCCTATAACTTTGGCTAGCAAAATTTGTTTGACATGAAAATTGCCAGGTTCACTTTGAAGGCAAAGCTGAATTTTTCTACATGATTTGAAGAAATCAGTGTCACTGTTCATTTACAGGTCATTAAAATAATACCTTGATTTGAAATGTTGACTTGCCATATAATATTGAACTCAGAGGCACTTGTTCTAATACAAACTTTGAGCAGAGCAAATTAGCTCTTTAATATTTTGCCTGTTGAGACAGTTAAAAACATTTACCTTCTGCCTAGTAATTTTAAAATAAGTATTTAAAACTAGTTAGCAGACTTCTACTAAAAGTCACAGAAGGTGGTGAAACAAGGCTTCCAAGGTAGGTTGTGGAATCCCCATTAATGGAGGTTTTTAAGAACAGGTTAAGCAAACAACTGTCAGGGATTTTCTAGGTTTACTTGATCCTGCCTCAGCGCAGGGGGCTGGGCTTCATGACTTGTCAAGGTTCCTTATAGCCTACATTTCTATGATTCTATAAGATGAGTAAATCCAGGATAGTTAGCAGTGTTTCTGGTGAGGGTTGTGTGAGTGGGAGGAATAGTACCATGTAATACTACTCTGACTTGTTCACTGTGATCTGATTTGAATTAAAAAAAATTGTTATAATGATGACAAACACTTATTCTCTTCCACTTTGAGTTAACTGCTTCGTGATAAATCAGCCTTTTATGTGAATGTTTCTATTATCATGTGGGGTCTTTGCTGTGAATTCGAATATGATCAGTGCTTCTGTCTGAATGCCATCAAAAGCCCAATTAGTGTGGCAGGTTTAAAATGTACAGAATGTTTTTTTTTGTTTGTTTTGTTTAAATACTCTCCTTGGTGACTGTATTCATAGCACTGCAATCTGTGCTCCTTGAAACATAGTGCTACTTGACATTTGGGTCAACTACATTCTGTCTGAATCTTTCATCAAGGACTAATAAAAAAAGATGAGAACTTAGGCGGTCTCACGATTTTAATGTCTTCTAACCCTCTAGAGGGAGCATAGTTATTGTTTGTTAAGACTGCAATCTTTTGAGCAGTCTTTCAAGATCACTTGATTGAAAACTGTTACATGGTTAATTGCTTAACTCCTGCGCAGGAGTGTAGTCATGTATGTTTTTGGATTATTGCAGAAGTGGGGAAGTTTTTAGATCTGTAGGGATTACTGTGGTAATAGTGAAACTAACTTCAACTGATCCAACAGTTCATTTAAAAAAAGAAATCAAAGTTCCTAAATGACAACTCTCTATAAAACACTAGGACTTAAAAGCAAGGAAATAAATAATTATGAACCTCATGAATCTTAAACTGCCCACATCATAAACACATTTTTATCAAATATAAGGAAAAGCATATTTCATTGTGGCACAACGTTAACTCTGGTCAGTGGGTTTTTGTTTCATTTCAATTTCTAATTTTTCTTTCAAAGGATGCTGTTCAGTGGGAAATACTAGTAGGAAGTGCCAGTAGAGAGCCTGAGACATAATCCCTTGTATCAGAGGCCTGGTATGAAGCAGGCCCTGCTCACAGAATCTGGCAAGAACAGGGTTTATGTCTCAGGCTCTCTTCCTACTACAGTGCTATTCTGATCAGGCCAGTAATCCATCTAGTCTAGTATCCTGCTTCTGACAGTGGCCAGGACCAGATGTTTCAAAGTCCATAGTGGACAAGTTAAGGAATAGTCTATCCATAAAAGAAGCTTCTTTCTAGCTCCCATTAGTTAGTGGTTGGCATATGCTCTTCAGCATAAGTTCTTTTTTTTTTAATTGTATAAAGCTGTTTGTTTCATCTACTACAGTGGTGGGCAACCTGCAGCCCGCGGGCCACACGTGGCCCATCAGGGTAAGCCACTGGTGGGACGCTAGACTGTTTGTTTACATTTGCACAGACGCCTGCAGCTCCCAGCGGCCACAGTTCACCATTCCCACAGCTCCCATTGGCTGGGAACAGTGAACTGCGGCCACTGGGAGCTGCAGGCAGCTGTGCAAATGTAAACAAACGGTCTGGCAGCCCGCCAGTGGCTTACCCTGACGGGCCGCAGGTTGCCTACCACTGATCTAACAGCTGTGGATTTTGTCAATATTTCTATAATATAAATATTCCTTTTTGAATCTTACTGAACCCTTGGTATTACTGACACTTTGCAGCAATGAGTTCCACAGGTGCTTAATGCTCTGTTTATCTTTATATATAAAAACACTTTACTTTGTCATTTTTAATAGTTTGATCAGTTGACAGAATTTTTGTTAAACTGTTCATAATTACTGTGAGAATAATGTATATTTAATTTGATTAAAAACTACATATTCAACATTAATGCATAGCAAAATCATGAATGCACGCATGCACTCATTTTAGCTTCGTATAACTACACATCGACATATTTGATTTGAGAGCGATATAAAATCTCGTGCTTCATGGTTTAATAAAATCTTTTTGGGGGGTTAGCATGAAACTTTCATGATTATCAGATTATCTCATATCTGCCTATTGGGGAGTTTCTTGCACCTTCCTTTAAAACATCTGGTGCTTGCCAGTGCTGAAGACAGGATGCTGGACCAGATGGACCATGGGTGTGATCCAATATGACTTTTCCTATATTCCTTTGATTTTGATTTTCTTCTAAAGAGTTTGGTTTTGTCCTATATTTTAACTTTACTTATGAAAAATAGTATTATGGCAGTGTTGACTACTCTATAGTTAAAATTGAAGTTAGCTTCCCATCATAAGCTAGAATTTCAACCCCCCTCCCAAACTTTGGAAATGCATTCTTCTTTGCCTTCAAAATAAATACCAGTTAAAAATTAGTTTGGCTTGAAAATGGCCTACATTTGGTATTATCTTGAACTACTGTAAGTCAAACGCTTTAGACATATGTGGCTTTCAAATTGACACTATTCCTTTAAGTGACATTAAAGTCACGACAAAAACTCAAGCAATGAGATGCACAGTTAGGAAGATTTCTTGGGTCATCTCTTCCATTTCTCCTGTCTATGCAGGACTTTTTCCTAAGCAGAATAGTATAAAGATCACAGAAACCTAAGATAATACTTTAGACTTGCTTTAGTTCATCCTTAAATTGCTATCTTGTGGCATGTATAAATACTATTTTACAATAGGCTTCAAAAATACTTAGCCAGTTGTATTCAAAACAGGAAACGAATGACTAGAAAAATAGCTAATTATGATAGAATTGGTTTGGAAAACTACTTTATTCAATGTACTCCTCTCACGCAGAATAAAGTGTTACATATAATTAGGGGCCTACCAGATTAATGGCTATGGAAATTGTGGCATGGACCGTGAAATCTGGTGTTTGTATACTTTTTACCCTAGGGTAAAAGTATACAAAGGTACACAACGTTTCTCAAACTGGGGGCCCCAACCCAAAAGGGCATCACAAGTCTACTGTAGGGGGGTTTTGCAGTATTGCCCCCTTACTTCTGCGCTGCCTTCAGAGCTGGGCGCTTGGCCAGCAGCTGCCGTTCTCTGGGCTGTTCAGCGCTGAAGGCAGAGCAGAGAGTGGCAGCTGCTGGCTAAGTGCCTAGCTCTGAAGGCAGCACCTTTGCTAGCAGCAGTGGAGAAGTAAGGGTGGCAGTATCATACCATGCCACTTTACTTCTGCGTTGCTGCTGGTGGTGGCACTGCCTACAGAGCTGGGCACCTGACCAGCAGCCGCTACTCTCCAGCTTCCCAGCTGTGAAGGCAGCGCAGAGGTAAGAGTGGCAATGTAGCAATATACAATGGGCTTGCAACCTCTTTTTGGGTCGGGACCCCCAGTTTGAGAAGCACTGCAGAGAAATCACACATTTATTGCGGGTTGGTCACGGCATAAATAGCAAATTTCGCAGATGTATTACATGGCTATTTATGCCGTGACCAACTTGCAAAAAATGTGATTTCTCTGCGTTTTAAGTAGATCCCTTCATATGATATGGGATTGCTTATTGATTATTATGCTATTTACATTAATAGCAGTCTGAAAGCCAGTATTAAGCATTTCATCAGGGCCTTTCTACTTATGAATGTAAATGTAATGTTAGCATTGCTCAGGAAACACAAATGATTCTATTCAACCAGTAGAGTGTCTAAATTAGACTACAACTTAAACTTTGAGGTCTGAAAAATTAATTACAAAAATAATTTCTATATACTGCTTGTGCATATGTTTAACACAGCACACTGAAGATAACTAAAAAGCTGTCATTTACTGCAATATTTGTTTTAATTTTCTAATGTTTCACCACTTTTCAGAGATAGACATTGAGAAACCAATTAAATAAATCTGGGGTAGGTTTTCTTCCAGATTTTCTGTATAGAGTGGTGGGTGAAAAGCTAATTTTTCTAGGTTTGCAATGGTAGGGAGATGAAAATTGACCTTTGTCTGAAATTCTAAGAAATTTAAAATTTATTTATTTAATTTAAATTCTAAGATTTGACTAGAGAAGACAGCAAGCCTTTCTGTTTTCGGGTCAGATGAAAAACTTTTGCTTAAAGTTGTCTTTCCTTCTGCAGGGTTACACATCTTTTTGGAATGATTGTATCTCCTCTGGGTTGCGTGGCTGCATGTTAATTGAATTGGCATTGAGAGGACGTCTTCAACTGGAGGCATGTGGAATGAGGCGCAAAAGTCTATTAACAAGAAAGGTAAGAGGAAGAGGCAAACAAAATCTTATTTTTTCTGTATTGTTCTAAGCAATTGGCTAGGTGTAAATTACAATTTGAATAATGAAAAAAAATCTTTTTGTGTATTTAGATATGTTACCCAATCATGGTTAGGGCCCAAATGTGCTAAGGGCTCTACAGTATACTGATTATGCTGTCAAGTATCAGGGGGTAGCCGTGTTAGTCTGTATCTACAAAAACAACAAGGAGTCTGGTGGCACCTTAAAGACTAACAGATTTATTTGGGCATAAGCTTTCGTGGGTAAAAACCTCACTTCTTCAGATGATTATGCTGTGTGTATATGCTTCAGCACCATCACTACTCTGAAGAACTTTTAAATGGAGTTAATGAATTGATGTGCATAACTTGAAAAAATTGAAGCATCTGGGCCCCAATTTAGTAAAATACTTAAGTATGTGCCTAATGTAGCACATGATCAGTCTCACAGAAGTCAATGGGACTACTCATATACTCTGAGTTGGGCATGTGCTTATGTACCTTATTGAATCAGGGCCCTACTTAAGCTAAAAATCTGAGTCAGTCTTTAATCCATCACTTTTGCACCTGGATTTTGCAGGTTTTAAATTAAAGTAACTCTTTGTGGCGATTCCTACAATACTTAGGGATTATTAATCATAGCGGCGCTAATGGATGTTTATAAAATCAAGTTATTGAAAAATGGTTAAATGTTGCCTTTTTACCATAAAATAAATTTACTTTTGTGGGCAGACTGCCCTGTCAGCGTTATCTTTTGGTCAACTTCTTTTTTTAAAGCAGAGTTTGAAAACTTTCCAAGCCTCCTCCCAACCTCCTCTACTTCTGAAGAATTGGACCTCTGTTCAGGCAGACAGATCTAACTACTGTTAAGTCTAGTCCAGCAGTATTCAGCCTTAATTTGTTTGCACAGAATCTTTCCCCCCTTCAAAGCCTCATACAGTTTCTTTGGTTTGTCAGACATTCAAGAATGTTTCTTAAAGGCTATATTTATTCTGGATCCTCATACCAATACTGTTTTTCTTCCTAGAATTTTGTTAACTGCTTTTAATGAGCGTCTAAAAGATGTATTATGTGAAATTATATGGATATGTGCACATGTGCAATCAGGAATAAAAAACCAAATAGCCATTTTGCATTTTATTTTGTTATTCGTGTATTTAAAAAAAAATAAAAAAATAAAAGAGAACTTGGAGTTAAAAGATGTTTCAGTCTTAGGTACTTTGTTTTTCTGGTGTTTGTTGCCGTTGAAAGAATACTTCTTTAGTCTCTATAGTCCCATCTTTCCATATATGAAAGACTTAACCTAAAATGGATGAAAAGGTTATGTGGTGCTTAAGGAATAGCATAGCTAAAAGCCCTAAATGCTCATATTTAAAATGTTCATTCTTTCACATCTCATACTTACAGGGGCACTTTCAAGGTTCATTTGCTTAGAATTTGACCTACTTTTTGTTTGAAAAGCCATGCATTCTTTATTCCATCAGAGTGGAGTGTGCATGCTTTTTACTAAAACAAATGCTAAAATATCAGCAACCGCATAATAAAAAGCGCACAAGAACATCTTGAAGAAAGTAATTTATTTTGAGCTTCAAAGAGAGACTTAAATACTGTGGCAAAAATATTTAAACCATGAGGCCTATTGAAATGGAGGGGCTAGTGGATTCAGTTTATCCATCTGATTTTGAAACGTAACAGATTAAAATCTGTGAAGTTTTGAGGATCACCCAGACCAGTAAGGGATTCTGTCACTGCCTGCCTTGTAATTTTGGGTGCCTTAATGCTATGCTGCTATGGCTCACTGTTGTGACACCAGTAGCCAGCCCACAAGCCTAAAAGTTTCACCCTGGCTTCCACCAGTATAGTGACTCTTTGCAGGGTAACCCCAGCAGCCTTCCAGTCCTGAGTCTCTCCAAACACGTCTGCCCACAGTTCTGAACTACCAGACATTTGGACTTTCCCCCTCTGGTTCATCATTCCCAAAGGTGTGAAAACAGCCCCATGTCATCAGCTTACTTTGGCACATGCACTCCACACAGTTTGCACAAGAGACCTGCTTGGGGTAAAAAATAAACAAAAACATTTATTTAATAGAAAAATCACAGATTCAAAGATGAAATAGTAAGGGAAAGCAAACGCATATAAATTACACAAAATAAACATAAAGATGCAACTTTAGGCTTTACATTTCTATGTTAGATAAATTCATTTTTCTAATACCAGTTATCTATTGCCTCTGAACGGTTTCCCAGCATGCCCCCGAGTCCTAAGGGGGGATCCAGCATACACAGACACTGCCCCACCTTCAAGACTGTCCGTGAGTTCTGGATAGCCTTCTCTTCAACCTTTTCTCTTTTAAGTGTTTGCAGGTTTTTTTCCTCTGACTATGATGGTTCATGGTGGGGGGAAATTCCCTCTTAACTGTAATTGTCCATCACTTGTCTTTTCCTGGGTTGTACCATGGATCGTTACTTGTGTCTGACTTTGGGTAAACATCTGGCTGGGGAGGAGTACCTCTCTTCTTTCAGGTGTATTTGAAATTGTAGTACAGGTTGAGCATAGAATGCTATGTATATAAATGTATAGATTCACAACCACAGTCTGTATACATATCTCATAATAACCATCAAGTTCAGAACATTACAAGCTTTCATAAAAGACCTTACTCAACATATTTTTATGTACAATAACATTGTATACAAACAGTTGATTCAGTTGATTCCTCTTTGGGGTTCAGACCACCTCTTCTCCCCTGGGGGTGCCTGAAATCTGATTGTCAGCCACACAAGTTAAATATTGGTTGACTTCATTCTTCTGAAGACTTCATTGACTTCTTCTGAGCAAAAGTAATTTTCTTTATGGACATATTGAGACCCTCTAATATGTTTATAATCTTTTTCATTATAAATGTCAAAGGTCTTATCTTTCCATTCTCCTGACAAAGTTCGCATTCACTCCATGTGATGGGGGTTCAAAATGGTGTTATATTTAGGCAGGTTTTCTCAGCCCAGACCACTTCTATCCAATCAAATCCCCAGATGGTTGTCATTCTGCGTCAATGTACTTGTGGTTCCCCTGGCATCATGTGGCCACAGAACTGCTTAACCTTGCGTATCAGGAATCAAATATCTGCTGCCAGCCTCATTTCCGATATTCATGTTACTGCTCCCAAGACAGTTTGTTGAATCAGGAATTATATATGGCAACACCCTCCCTCTTGGGCCCACCAATATTTCTCATGCTGTTGCAGACAAGTAAATATAGAGCTGATAGGTCTGAGCTGAGAGTAACTGGATGTTCAAGTAGGTTTTAAGACATCCCCTTCCTACACGTGATCAACAGAGACCAATCCATAATCCACTAGTGAGAGACTTTCAAGTGACTTCCTTGGGCATTGGAGTAGGTCCGAGGAAAGCGCGCACATGTTCAGGTCAGGCAGTCCTTTGGAATTAGGAAAGGAGAATAACTGAGCAAAATAAATTATAGAAGAGTGTGCTGCTCAGTGCATGGCAGGGGGAGGTAGATTGTAGTATACACTTTAAATCAGAGGTCCCCAGACTGGCGGACATGCTCCCCTAGAGGGGCACGGAGGAATGTGGCAGGAGGTACGGCTGGGGCCCAGGCCAGCCCCCCACCCCCCTGGCTCCACTCCTGGCCACGGCCCTGGCTGCTGGCTGCAGCTGCCAGCCCTGCACCCAGGCCCCTCTCATCTGCCGGCCCCACGGCTGCTGGCCCGGGGCCCTGGCTCCCAGCCTCGGCCCATGGCCGGGGCTCTGAACCCGCCCCCAGCTGTGGCCCCAGCCTTGGCCCCGTTACCCCTGTCCGTGGCTTCTCCCACGTGGCCCTGCTCCTGGCCCTGGCTGGGGCGGCGGGGGGGGGAGGGGGCAGACGGGTACAGGGGGAGGGATGTGACCCTGAAAAGTTTGGGGACCATTTGCTTTAAATAATTATATTTACATTAAAAATTACTGATCTGTAAGTGGGGAGCATACATAACTGGTTGTTATGGAAACTGTATGCTTTATGTTCTGTCTTTAGTAATCATGGTTTGCTGTGCTCCCAAAAAGTGTGGTACTTTTTATCACAAGCCTCTTCCATTTATTCTTCTACATAATGTCCGAAAACAAAAACGATTTGAAAGCAAAATGCAACTGTCAAATGTTAAGCAAGAGCATAAAACAGACTTAAATGCTAAATTTGGAGATAAATACTGCAAAATCTAACATGCAAATTCATGGACTCTGCTAAACTTAAGGATGTCAGCAACAGAATGATAGTTATCATTATTGGCAAGTCTCATGATTTTATTGCGAGTCTTTTCATATGTTGGTGTTTCATCTAAAGCCCCACATCTTGGAGACAACTGTTTATGTAAGAATCAGCTTTCATTTAAAAAAAATAGGTTTCTTATCCCAATTGTGGAGAAAAAGTTGAAAATGTGTCCCAGCTGCACCCTGAAAGGTCAGAAACCAAAAGGCAAGTAAAAAGAACCCAATTTTGTTATAATTTAAAAAAAAAAAAAAAAAAAAATTGGGGGAGGAGGGGAAGACGACTCATAATTTTTGAATATTTAGGATTGGCAGCATTGAGTCAGACACCCATAAACAAGTGGATTACCAGACTGTGAGGTCCATACAGTGAAGAACTTGCTTAAAGAGGAGAAGTTTCATATTTAGTACCACTCAACTCCAAAGCAGCACTGCTGCATTGTGGAAAATCAGCAGTCGAACTTCCATATAACAGAAGTATGCATACTCAGCTTCAGGATATGAGACGTAACCAATAGATGGCCAACATTAGTTGGACTAGGTTCCTATCAGAGTTACAGAAAGACACATTTGGCAAGAAAGTTAGTGGCCATTACCTTTGAAAATCAGGGCCTTAATCTCTCTAGGCCTTAGTTCACCAGACTAAAATAGATTTCTCCCTTGTGGGCACTTGGTGCTATGATTGATTTCCCAAGATCATTTCCCCATTTAACAGTGTGGAAAAGGCAGGGTGGTCCTGACCTCCAGGTTGAAAACCTAAGTCAAATTCAGTCCCTAAAAAGAGGCATTTAGAGCAGGCCAGTGATGGTCTGTGAAGTGTTCTGCAAGGGCAGAGACACATTCAGAGGATCTACAGAAGAGAGAAGAAAAAGAGGGTGATTGGGATTGCCCAGCTGCTTGCCTCCTGTAACAGTGCACTTTGTAATCCAATTAACTTCCCCTTGAGTGGAAAACTGGAGAGTAAGAAACAGTTACAAGCAGGTCCCAGTATAGCAGGGAGACAAAGGAAAATAACGATGGGAAACTGGCTGCAGGTAATTGGCAAATTACATGATAAAATACTCCATTTTGAGGCATAATGGAAAAATACCTGATTCCATGGCCACAGAATAACAGAGTCCATAGAGCTTTGATTGAGATGAATGGAGCAATTTACATTTCATAGAGCTGCTAATTCAGGCTGGCGCTGCTGTATTGGTTTATGTTCGGTTCACCTTTTTGAGGATATCTCCGCAACTGTAAGTACTAGCAAAAAACTTCTTTTTAAATAAGAAAACAACCTCTCTGAAACCCGTTTACATCTCTTCAGGGAGTTACGATCCACAGGGTGAGAAGGCACAACTGCAAACAATCCCAATGTGACGGAAAGATAGGAAGAATAGTAAGAGGCCATTATGGCTCCATCAGGGCTCTTTAATGACCTGAAAATAAAAACAAGAATCCTACAAATAGTAGGAAACACGGACATATTGCTAATGATGAATACAAAATAATAGCACAAGGACATAGGAACAAAATCAGAAAGGCTAAGGCACAAAATGAGTTACACCTGACAAAGGACATAAAAGTCAATAAGAAGAGCTTCTTTAAATACATTAGGAGCAAGAGAAAGATGAAGGAAAGTGTAGGTCCTCTAGTTAGCAGACCAGCAAGGGGAAGGAACACAAGCCAAAATAAGGAAAGAACAGGTTAAAAAATATTTAAATAAGTTAGATATGTTCAAGTTGGCACGGTCTGATGAAATTCATCCTAGGGTCCTTAAGGAACTAGCTGAAGCAATGTTAGGACCATCAACATTTGTCTTTGAGAACCCTAGAGGACTGGTGAGGTCCCAGAAGGTTGGAGATTGGAAACATAGTACCTACCTTTAAAAGGGGAACAAAGAGGTTATAGACCAATAGACCAGGGAGTTATAGACCAATCAGCGTAACTTGATGTCTGGAAAGATACTGGAATAAATTATTAAAAAATCAGTTTGTAAGCACATTGAGAATGATAGGGTGATGACAAATCCATGTTGGTTGTTACTTAAGAACAAATCATCCCAAACCAGCCTAATTTCCTTCTTTGACAGGGATGCTGGCATAGTGGATCGGAGGGAGCTGTAGATGTGATACCTTGATTTTTAGTAAGACTTTTGACACAGTTTCACATGACGTTCTCATAAGCAAACTAGGGAAATATGGTCTAGATGAAATTAGTATAAACTGAGTGCAAAACTGGTTGGTTAAAAGACCATACACAGATAGTTAGCAGTAGTTCACTGTCAAACTGAGAGGACATCTCTAGTGGTGTCCTGCAAGGTCTGGCCTGGGTCTGGTACTATTCAATATTTTCATTAATTACTTGGATAATGGAGTGGAGAGTATGCTTATAAAACTTGCAGATGACATCAAGCTGGGAGGGGGTTGTTGCTTCCCCTTTGGAAGACAGCAGTAGAATACAAAATTACCTTGACAAATTGGAGAATTGATCTGATTTCAAGAAGATGAAATTCAATAAAAATAAGTGTGTAAAGTACTACAAAGAAAGAAGGAAGGAAAAATGAGACGCACAACTACAAAATGGGGAATAACTGATGAGGCAGTAGTACTGCTGAAAAGGGTTATAACGGATCTCAAATTGAGGGCGATTAAACAATGTGGTAGACTTACAACAGAGGCTAATATTATTCTGGGGTGTATTAACAGGAGTGTCATATGTAAGACATGGGAGTAATTGTCCCACTCTACTCGGCATTAATGAGGCCTCAGCTGCAGTACTGTGTCCAGTTCTGGGTGCCACATTTCACGACAGATGTGGACAAATTGGAGAGAGTCCGGAGGAGAGCAACTAAAATAAGTTTTAGAAAACCTGACCTATGAGGAAAGGTTTAAAAAATCTGGCTGTGTTTAGCCTTGAAAAAAGAAGGAGGGGGGACCTGATTAGTCTTTAGATATGTGAAGGGCTGTTATAAAAAGGATAGTGATTGATCGTTCACCGTGTCCACTGAAAGTAGGACAAGAACCAATCAACTTAATATGTAGCCAGGGAGATTTAGGGTTGATATTAAAAACTCTCTGTCTATAAGGGTAGTTAAGCACTGTAATAGGCTTGCAAGGGAAGTTGTAGAATCCTTTAAGAACAGGTTAGACAGACACCTGTCAGGGTGGTCTAGATAATCCTGTCTTAGTGCAGGGAGCTGGACTAGACAACCCCTCAAGGTTCCTGCTAGCCCTACATTTCTCTGAGTCTATGAAATATAGCTGTTATGATAACCACAAAAAGTAGTAGTAAACTATGGCCCCTCTTTGTTCTTGTGATTTAGAATGTCATATAGATCTGTTCTTCCCACTTTGGCTGGGGATTAGATATGATGGATGCCTTGCCTATTAGAAATACAAACCTATGCATTTTGTGCCACAAACTAAGGAATTGTCTATTAATGCAAATCAAACCACCACATATCACTTGAATGTCTTTGGGCATTTGGTCCTATCAGACTAATTTATTAGTTTTATGCCATCTGCTTCTGAACATTATTTTCTTTGTTGTATGGCTTCATCACACTGTTTACAGTGCTGAAATTCAGATTTTCATGTTACTGCCCCAATGATAGATAACTGCATGGCAGATCTTCGCTTTTTAAAAAGTGGTTCTCAGTTTTGCTGCTGTAGCAATACTCATAGAGTTTGAGGGCAGCAGGGGCCACCAGATCATCTAGTCTGACCTCCTGTCTATCACAGGCCGCCAACATGCTAAATCCAACAATCCAGACACTTGGGGTTGTCCCCTTCTACATCAGTAAGTGGAAATTGAAAACATTGGATTTTGAATATCAGTCCCTATATCAAATGTGCTTGCTAGAACAGAGTGATTTAGTTGTTTCTAGAATGTTGAAGTCCCCCCAATATTCAGTCTTGATAGCGAATCACATCTAGAGGAAACTTGCGTTTACCAGTCACCTGATAGCACCCTCCTCCAGAAGGTTCTAATTTTACCAATGTCATGGATTCCATGATTTTTGGGAGGAGGGCTAATTTAATATTCGTGCTATGACAGATTTTTTTTTATAGGTAGGTAGTATGATGGTAGACAGGGCTCTATATGAGCATAGGATTGGGATCCAGCTGCTTTTATCCTAAATTCCATGTACGCTGCGCAGCTGGGTGGCCTGTCCCTGTACCCCGTCTCCAGAGTGCAGGGAGGACAGGGACATGACAGGGCTCAGGACACAGGGAGCTTGCTGGAAACTGCTGCTGTGTCTGAACTTGCTGATCTACTTAAAAGGGCAGCATACTTAAAGTGGGTTCAGCATACTTAAAGGGCCAATGCGTGTCTGTCTGTCTGTGTCTCTCACTCTGTGTGTCTGTCATACTCACCTCCTCCCAACACATAATTGTGTTGTTGTTGTTACTTCTTTCAAAGTGTGTTATTTTAATTGTTTGACTGGTCTGTGCATTTCATAATTTTTATTTCTCTCTCGCTTAAATTTAATTCTTTTAGTGAGTTCTAAAATGCCTAACCTGTCCTGGCTGGAGTAATTATCCCTATGGTAACTTTTTAAAAATATATATTATATCTAGGTTTTTGGTTTCTACTGGTGGTGCACATCTGCACAGTACCTCAATATGGTGCATATAACAAAATTCATTCCGCACATGGATGGAAAAAAATAGAGGGAACACTGCTCTTGTGTTGTAATTCCAGATTTGACTCTCTTTTGGGCCTTAGACAAAAAAAACTTCCTGATTTCCCTGGAGTTCTGTGAGGATTGGTTTAGTTTTAAAGCACTTTGAAAATGAAAACTTTTGTGTAAGTGTTACAGATATTGAATAAATGACTGGATTTTCTTCAAGAATGCCACTGATACTGTTGAGGCCCCAAGAAACCTGCATTTGAGAATGGGTCTCAGTTAAAATAATATCTAATTTCACTGTTGCATGGAATTGTTGCTATTGTTTAAATATACTAAAAATCGGTAATGCAATTCTTCTGCATTATGTCTTTAATGTAGGATATGAAATGAGAATTGTGCTGCATATATTTGCATGCAGATAACTTTTTTTTTTTTTTAAGTAAATAAAAATCATGTCACCAGATGTCAACTGCTGAGCAGCAGCTTGCTATTTACAACAGAAAGATCATAACATTGTTATGGAAGAGAGTGAATTGCAGCTAGTGGGAGACCACAAAGAAATTTTGATGAATAGTTACCTGCTGAAATGTCAATTCTAAAAATTGAAATGTAGTAAAGTTAACCAATAAAGGTTACTTTGGATGGTTCAGTAAGTCTGACTAATAAAACTTAATCAGAGATTCTCTTTACATAATGATTAAGTTTCAAAGTTGGGAACAGTATTTGTAAAGTCTGTCTATAAATGACTCTACTTGATAATTACACAGTACTTACTTTTCACAGTTAAATTCTTGGCGGCCTTAATTTTTTGTACAGCAGAAGTACAAACTGTAAGTCACCAGGTATGGTAAAATGAGGTTTTAACTAAAGCTGCCCTGCAGGTTCTTCAGAGAGAAAGAGGAAATTGGTGGTGGTTTTTAAATTGGGTTTAAATTGTTTCAAACAGGATGTTCCTGATCAAGATGTAATGTGCACTGTTGAGAACTGCAGATCAAATGTAATAGTGTTGTGTGGTATTAAGGGGTATTTTCCCAGTTTTTATCCTAGATGTTTAACGTGTATAAAATGAGATGAAAATACAGGAGGATGACGTGTAATGCATTCTTTTACTTGCTGTCAGGTGATCTGCAAGTCAGATGCTCCCACAGGGGATGTTCTACTTGATGAAGCTCTGAAGCACATTAAGGAAACCCAGCCTCCTGAAACAGTACAAAACTGGATTGAACTGCTTAGTGGTAAGATGTCAACATAGAATTTTTAAATATTTTAAAAAATAATTCTCGTTAACTGTCATCACTGGATTAGAGGAAATATTGTAAGCTTCTTGGGGAAGTGCCTGATCCTTGGTGTGTTGCAGCACTTATCAAAATGAGGCCAGTTGGATAATACAAGTAACTGCTGGTATTGGCTTAACTAGATAGAAGGGATCCAGATGTAAAATTTGGGGATACTAATTGCCTGGCACATCAGATTTTGAGGGATATTAAGCCAAAATATTTGGGAACACCACATCTCCTCTGTTGAGAAATAACAGTTGAATCCACAATAACACAAGCCTTCCTCTCCAAGTTATAAGAGCCTTTTCCCTCTTATCTGGAAGAAGGGATCGCTTCAGTTCAGGTTACATCCTTATAGTTTATTGTTCATGTCCTCCAAAGATCTTGCCTACATCCTCCAGTGAAGAAATGGAAGTGAGGAATTGATATTTCAAATTTAAAACAAGGACATAATTAAATTGGAGATTTTATAAATCAAAACAAGCCCACAACTTCCTTTACTTTTGTTTCAGAATTCACCATTCAGAGAAACTTATAAAATATTTTGAAATTTGACTAATCAGAATAGTCAGTTCTAATCTCTTCAGAATGAAGGATGCAAGATCACTTATTGGGGCACAATTGCCTTGATACAGTTCCACAAATAGGTTTTAAGAGATGGAATGCAAATTAGATTATACCATTACTGAAGAAAATGTTAACTGCAAGTACACTTAAATCCATAAAAAGAACAGGAGTACTTGTGGCACCTTAGAGACTAACAAATTTGTTAGTCTCTAAGGTGCCACAAGTACTCCTGTTCTTTTTGTGGATACAGACTAACACGGCTGCTACTCTGAAACTTAAATCCATGACAGTTGTTCTCCACATAGTGCATCAATTGCACTGAAATGAAAAGGGAATTCTACCACTGAATGATGATCATCTTGTTTTATGCAGTGCCTTTCCATCTCAGTGTAGCAAGACTCATTACAAAGTTGTTTGTCTGAAGGATGCATTAATTTAAATCAAAATGATTTAAATTGCCAGTTTCAGTCATGATTTAAATCAGCAAGCAGGAAACCTCGATTTTAATCATTTGTTTTTAATCTTGTTTCACCTTTGTACTTTTTAGGAATTTTCCTAAAAAATGGTTCATTCTCATTGGTTGGTATAACCATTGAAATGTGTTAATTTGCAAACATTAAATAGCCTTTATGCTAAATATGGTACTAATTTTTGCTAACAAGGGGATACGCTATCTATACTCGTTTATTTAAGCAGTTATATAACTTAAGTATACATTTATTTGGATTGTTAATTTTTACATTATTTATGTTAGAAAATGGTGAATGATACATTTCGTATTTGCTAGATGATATTTTACTCAGGATTTGTCAAGCTGTATTTGGATGGAAATTAGAATGCAATTAAAAATATGCAAAAACCTGTTTTAAAATTGTTTTATATTAGTAAAATAAAACTATTTTGTGTTGTAAACTTATTTTTTCCCTTGTGTATACAAGAACATGTTTTGCATTTTAAACTAATTTATTAAACAAAGAAAGTATTAACTGTAGTTAGTGAATTGACTGTTTCTGGTCACCATGTGCCAGATGTTCAAAAATATTTATGTGCCTAAAAATGCAGATGGATGCCTAATGGGATTTTCAGAAGTAACTAGGTGTCCAACTCACATTAAAAGAAGATGAAATCAACATGAAACCTGCTTAGACACTGTTTAAAAATCCCACTGGCATCTGTTTGCATTATTAGGGGTCTGTTTTTAAAAATCTGGCCCCATAACCTTTAAGTTTTTAGAATTGGTGGATCTCACCTCCCACCTCCTTGATTTTATTCATTGACTAGGAAAGGAACATAACTATACTGGGTCAGGCCAATGGTCCATCTCGCCCAGTATTCTATCTTGTGACAGTGGCTGGTGCAAGATGCTTCAGAGGGAATGAACAGAACAGGGCAATTATCAAGTGATCCATTCCCTGTCATCCAGCCCCACTTTCTGTTAGTCAGAGTTTTAGGGACACCCAGAGTATGTGGTTGCGTCCTTGATCATCTTGGCTAATAGCCATTGATGGACTTATCCTCTATGAACTTATCTAATTCTTTTTTGAACCCAATTATACTTTTGGCCTTCACAGCATCCCCTGGCAATGAATTCTACAGGTTGACTGTGCGTTGTGTGAAGAATTGCTTCCTTATGTTTGTTTTAAACCTACTGCATATCAACTTTATTTGGTGACTCCTCGTTCGCGTGTTATGTGAATGGGTAAATAACACTTCCCTATTCACTTTCTTTACTCTATTCATGATTTTATAAACCTGTATCAGATCCCCCCCCCTTAGTGGTCTCTTTTCCAAGCTTGAACAGTCCCAGTGTTTTTAATCTCTCCTGATATGGAAGCTGCTTCATACTTCATACTGTACTTTTTCCAATTCTAATCTATCATTTTAGAAATGAAGCAACCAGAACTGCACTCAGTATTCAAGGTGTGGGTGTACATTGGATTTATATAGTGCCATTATGATATTTCTTGTTTTATTATCTATCCCATTCCTAATGGTCTCTAAAATTCTGTTCATGTTTTTGACTGCCGTTACACATTGAGCAGATGTTTTCAGAGAACTATCCACAATGACTCCAAGATCTCTTTCCTGGATGGTAACAGCTAATTTAGACCCAGCACCATTTTGTATGTATAGTTGGGATTATGTTTTCCAACATGCATTACTTTGCACTTATTAACATTGAATTTAATCTGCTGTTTTGTCACCCAGTTTTGAGAGATCCTTTGTAACTCTTCATAGTCAGTTTTGGACTTACCTATCTTGAGTGATGTTATTATCATCTACAGACTTCGCCACCTTACTGTTTACCCCATTTTCCAGATCATTTATGAATATGTTGAACAGCACTGGTCCCAGTACAGATCCTCGGGGAATCCCGCTGCTTACCTCTCTCCATTGTGAAAACTGATCATTTATTCCTACCCTTTGTTTCTTGTCTTTTAACCAGTTACTGATCCATGAGTGGAATTTCCCTCTTATCCCATGACTGCTTACTTTGCGTAAGAGCCTTTGGTGAGGGACCTTGTCAAAGACTTTCTGAAAGTCCAGCCAAGTACAGTATATCCAGTGGATCACCCTTGTCCACATGCTTATTGACACCATCAAAGAATTCTGATAGGTTGGTGAGGCATGATTTCCCTTTACAAAAGCCATGTTGACTCTCCCCAAACATATTGTATTCATCTATGTGTCTGATAATTCTGTTCTTTACTATAGTTTCATCCAATTTGTGTTGTACTGAAGTTAGGCTTACTGACCTGTAATTGCCAGACTTGCCCCTGGAGCCTTTTTAAAAAGTTGGCATTACATTAGCTATCCTCCAGTCATCTGCTACAGAGGGTGATTTAAATGATAGGTTACATACTACAGTTAATTGTTCTACAATTTCATATCTGAGTTCCTTTGGAACTCAAGTGAATATCATTTGTTCTGGGTATTTATTACTGTTTAACTTACCAGTTTGCGCCAAAATCTCCTCTATTGACACTTCATTCTGGAACAGTTCCTCAGATTTGTTACCTAAAAAGAATGGCTCATGTGTGAAAATCTCCCTCACATCCTCTGCAGTGAAGACCCATGCAAAGAATTCGTTTAGCTTCTCTGCCAGGGCCTTGTCTTCCTTGAGTGCTCCTTTAGCACATTGATCGTCCAGTGGCCATATTGATTGTTTGGCAGGCTTTCTGCTTCTGGTATATTTACATTTTTTTGCTGTTTTTCTTTCTGTCTTTCTTTCTGTCTTTTGCTAGTTGTTTTTCAAATTTGGTTTTGGCCTGTCTAATTATACTTTTACACTTGACTTTCCAGAGTTTATGCTTCTTTCTATTTTCCTCTGTAAGATTTGACTTCCGATTTTTAAAGGATATCTTTTTGCCTCTCACTGCCTCTTTTACTTTGTTTAGTCACAATGGCAGTTTTTTCGTTGAGCCTCTATTGTGTTGTTTTTAAATCGTTTCCATGCAGCTTGCAGACATTTTACTCTTGTGACTGTTCCGTTTAATTTCCATTTAACTAGGTTCCTCATATTGTGTAGTTTCCCTTTTTGAAGTTAAATGCTACTGTGGTGGATTTCTTTCCTCCCTCCTCCTCCTCCCCCCAGAAAGATGTTAAATTTAATTACATTATGGCTGCTTTTACTAAGCAGGTCAGCTCTATTCACCTCTTGAACCAGATCCTGTGTGCCACTTAGGACTAAAAAAGCTTTCTTGCTTTTTCAACTCCAAACTGGTTTCTCAATTTTGAATGAAATAGTCCACATGAAGAAAATATTCTCTTTGCACCAGCTGCTAGCAAACTGAAACCAAAAGTAATTAAGGCAAAAGGTTCTCTGCTCAGCAGAAACTAAAAGTACTTACATTTGTAAAAATATAAATGCCAGCATTTGCTCCATTATAAAGACTGAAAATAATATAGATACTTAATGCAGTACATAACGTTGTGACGTATTTATAAAACTTGAGTTGACTTCAAATATGATTTTCCCCCTGATTCTATATATAAATTAAAAAATCAGCACCCTCCAACTCATTAAAATTTGAGGAGGGTTCATTGATGAAGCATATTTTATTTAAATTATTTGACTAGAATATAGTAAAATTATGCCTTAACATAAATTTCATAATTTCAATTTAATTTTAAACAAGTTTATGTTAAACAAAGAAAAATGTATCTGATTTTTTTAAATCATCTCTTTTTATCCACCCTGTTTGTCTCCGTTACTTCACCCAGAATGGAAATGAAATGCAGCTACTCTTACATGGATTGTAGCTGTTGTTGAACCACTACAGAACAATGCTATGTAGTTTAGAAAAGAAAGTGAAGAAAACTACTGTGTTCAATGGAAACTATAACATGACTTCAGGACAGGCAGAATGAAGTTAGAGGGCTAAAATCAGTGTTCCCTTGAGATTTCCCCCTCCCTTCTGTATAGCACAAATAACTCAGATCAGTATTTAAATTAGAGTGGAGTCTCATTCCCTCCCTTCCTTCCTTCCTTCCTTCCCTCTTCACTGATTCACCTTTTCTCCCACTTCATTTCATACTTCACATTCATTATCACGATCCCTCCTCTCTCTTTTTTCACTGTGCATGAATTAATGGGAGAGGGAAAGAAAGGAGAAGAGGGGAAAGAACAGTTTTGTGATTTAATAGGAATTCTGGTTAACAGTCCCCTAATCCTGCAAATATTTCTACAGCTTGTAAAGAAATTTACTTTTCTTATCCAAAATACCTCATTCATATTAGCACACTGCCTGTTTCCCCATGCTGAGCGTACTAGGCCAGTCCTGATTCAAAGGTCATGTAATGTGTCACCAACACCCTAGGTTTTCCTTTAAGGTCTCATCCATATTTTGACCTGGTTTGACCCTTCTGAGCTTTGAGCTCTGAGGAGATCACAGCCGAAGGTGGATATGCCTGAAAGCTAGATCAATCTTCTTTATTTATACTCTGTTATTTGGTGGTTGGTTTGGGGGTAGGATTTGGGAATCCTTGGTTTAGAGAACTGCTTTTTGAAGAATAATACTTGGATTTTTAAATAGACTTCACAACAACACACAGTTTTTGTTTTTTAGTATTTTGGCTGAAGACTTTTCCTGGGGAAAAGCCACTCGTATCTTAAATTAGTGCAGTATAATGTAAGTGAGAGAGAAAGGAAGATTCTATTTAAGAAGGTTGCTTACGTGACCTCTTCCAGAGTCATCATGGAAGTGCAAATTGGGCCATTTTAAGGCAACGTTTTTCAAGCAGGCGTGGTTCCTAAGGTGATCCCTACGGAAAGCAGCCTACAGAACATGCAAACTTGTGTCAGAACATCCACTGTTTCTGAAAATACAACCACCACGTCTAAATCTCTAGTAGTGCAGTTCCACGTAGTTGGACACAAGGTGTCACCAAACTACTCATTTTATTAGCACCAACGATCTACATCTGAGTAGTACAAACACCTAAAAAAGAAAGGAAACAATTAGCTAATATTCCCTACTTACTTTCTCTTACTGTGATCCATTATTTAGGCACAGTTTCAGGACCCACCGGAGGAAACCACGTTGAATCAGGCAGGGCTGGTAGAGAGCCCTGTGTCGTTCACTAGGCAATAATGTGCATGCTGAAGGAGTCATACGTTCACAGGATCTTTGAGTCACACTACAAAACTTTACAGTCAGTTTTTGATTACATTTCTAACTTATTATATATACATGTGCAGCACACCCTGTGTTTCCTTGAAATGTTCTGAAGGAATTACACCCGCTACAATTTAAACATTTTTATTGTATATATGCAAAATGGCATTTTCAAAGGCCTGTAACTTGCCAAATCGGAACATTTGTCATGTACGAAAGCCCTTATGAAGAAGAGCCATCTCCATGCCAAATTTTTAACTTTCATCTCCTTGCTGGCTTTTCAAAAAGATATTTTTTTTTATATGAGGGAAACTTTTTTGTTTGTATGTTTTTGGGTCTTATCTTTTCTTTCTTAAAAAATTCATCTTCAACAGACTAGGCATCTAAAATTTCAGCCCACAAGATAAAAGCTTAAGCAGGTTACGAGTGACTAAAAACAAGAGTTAAATTGAAATGTTTGTCAATCTTAGCTAAGCAGTATCCATTGCTGTAATACTCTGCACTTATTTACATGGTTTTACCCAAAATATTTAAGGTTAAGTAAAATACTTTTTAAAATTTTGTTCTTCTCCTTTAACAATGTGTTTGGAAATGCCTTTCCTTATTTCATGTAAACATCATAGCTTTCTTCAGGCATTACAAGAAGACGTATAGTAGAGGGTGGATGGTCACCTTTATCTCAGATTTGTCTATAAAAAGGAAATGAGTATAAAACTAACCAGATAAAGCAATTAGATCGATATCTAGGATAAGAATCAGCATTAGCACAACTTTGTGGCAGAAAGAATGGCAATGGCTGAAAACGACAGTTTCCCAGCCTTTTCAAGTGGCAGTGCTGGAAATGGACAACTGGGAAAGATTGGAGAGACATTTTCTTCACTAAGAATTATTTTTATTCATCGTTTTCCTCTGTTTCTTCTCCACTTTCCCTGGTTTTGTTACATACATAAGTGATGACAAATATATAGTAGTAACAAAGTCATCACTTAGCTTGCATCTCACCTTCAACAGAGTGCAAACAAACCAGCTACATGTTTTATGTAAGTTTGAGTGCCCTGAAGTTGTTCAGGGAGGCACTCTTACGTTCCACTTGTCTAAGCCTATATCTGCTGGCCAGAGGTTAGAAGAGAGCTGCCAGTAGTATGGCATCTTTCTGCACTAAGTCATTATATTAATTGAAGCCTTTATTTCTGCACTACAAAAAAAGTAAACACTTGTCCTTGTTAATAGTCAAGGTAGGAGCTAAACCTTGATTAACTGATTTTTTTGTTTCTTTTTTAGGTGAGACATGGAATCCATTAAAATTGCACTACCAGTTACGAAATGTGCGTGAACGATTAGCTAAAAACCTAGTGGAAAAAGGTGTATTGACGACAGAGAAACAGAACTTCCTTCTTTTTGACATGACTACCCACCCTCTCACCAACAACAATATAAAACAGCGTCTCATCAAGAAAGTTCAAGAAGCAGTTCTTGACAAATGGGTGAATGACCCTCACCGCATGGACAAGCGCTTGCTGGCTCTCATTTACTTAGCCCATGCTTCAGATGTTCTTGAGAACGCTTTTGCTCCCCTACTGGATGAGCAGTATGATTTAGCCACAAAGAGAGTGCGGCAGCTTCTGGATTTAGACCCTGAAGTTGAATGTCTGAAGGCCAACACAAATGAGGTCCTCTGGGCTGTTGTAGCTGCCTTCACAAAATAACTGCGATCAGATTGAAGTGTTCTTCTCTCTTCTTTATGTAAAGCAGTTGTTTCTCTTCTATTGACTATTCATGTTTTCTGTAATTTGTACCTTCTCACATGATGAATCAGCTCTTGTTTCACAGGAATGATAGGTGGTGTATTCCCTCTCCCTTTGTGTATCTGTATACGGATTCTGCTAGTACAAGAGACTTTCCTGTTTAAAAAAAGTTTTGCTGCCATATTGGCATTCCGTTCCCTATTAAATTACAGTTACCTGAAATTCTTAGTTTAGTCCATTTTTCACTCTTTGGTTGCTGGAATGGTTTAACTTGGAAAGCACCTCAAGAAAGAAATGTGCATGCACTGTTGGATCACCAAGTCTCGGGTTGATGCAGATGTGTACACGCATCAGTAGCATTCTGCCGTGCCGTTCATACAAAAGTCACAAAAAGGCCTTTTAAATCACCAAAGTTAAATATTGAAGTGTCTGTCAGGACATTTTATATATAGACATTGGTTCAAATGTGCTTAACAAAATTATTTTAAAATTAGAATATCCATTAAACATCTCCGCAAATAGTTAATGTAAAATGCCCCATAAGTTTTACCTCTCATGTAAATCTCTTGTGTACTTAACATTTTGTTATATTACAACTCTGAATTACGAGGCTAGTGTAGACAGGTCCAGTTGTTTCACAAAGCAGTTTGGGATGGGATACATTCCATTATATTCTGTATATAGTTTGAATTGTATATTAACAGCCCCCCATCTTTGTATTTTGCAAGATTTAATTAGTTGTACACCTGTGCCCCTTACTTGCTTTCAGCCATTGCCATTGGACGGAAAGATGGGCCTCTTATAAAGAGTGTGAACTCTGTGTGTTCCCAATGTCTATGGAGTTGTACCATCCAGGTACAACTCAGCCTAAGCATCGCCTTTTATACTGTTTGTTGTATGGAAAGGAGACCGGTTGCCGTCATTGTTTATATTATTTCTGTATGGAAGAGGCTTGTGACCAGTACAGTTCTTGAGTGCAGTTTTTAATTTTGTTTGTACACAAGTTAATGTTTGTCTCTTAAATGTCATAATCTACTTACACTTAAAAAAATCAAATGTC
Source organism: Terrapene triunguis (assembly GCF_002925995.2). NCBI lineage: Eukaryota > Metazoa > Chordata > Testudines > Emydidae > Terrapene > Terrapene triunguis. The sequence continues at coordinate 15,965,455 of NW_020664420.1, read as the reverse complement.
AAACCTAGGAGGTCTTGCATGTAAATTGTTAGCAAGTAATGACTACAGTTCAGATGACTAAGATTTCTGTAATGGGAAGCTCTACTATGTTCATTATTTTATATACAATTATGTTCATTAGCACAATGTAAAAAATATAAACTTTGGCTTTTTAAAGTTTATTACCTCTTTACCACTGCTTGTTATCTGCCACTGGTTTCACAGTGTAAATATTATGCATTGAGCAAATTACACTTTTTTTTCCTCATAACATGCATACTAATAGTGGGGCTTACAGGTGTTTAGAAACTTTTTGGTTAACATTCAGAGCAAAAATACTAAGTGGTGTATAACTGTAGAGTTGAAGTTTAAGGGATCCCTAATCTGTATACTAGCTTTTTACCTACAGTAAATAAACGATGATCTTGAAAGTGCCTGAAACAGAGCAAGCATGTCATTTGTGTTTTGTGTTAACTAGAAAAATCTTATTTTGAGTTGAAAGTTTTAGTTGATATCCCTTTTATTGGAAGGAGATTGTTTTTACATTGTGAATGAAATACTGAATTGTTACTGCCAGTGTTAGTGTCTCATGTGTCCTACAGATTTGGGTGACTGGTACAAGACAATCTAAAGCTGGGTAATAGAGTGCAGTTGTCACTGGTAGACATCTCAAGGTGGAAGAGCACTACTTTTCAGCCTAGCCTTAACTGGGCCCCCAGTTTTACACCCACAGTTTACTTTTGATCACTGATGTTGTAGCTTATTTTCAGATACAATCAGGTAATTAAATCTAAATGACCTCAATTCACTGCATTTATAATTTGTAGGAAACTAATTGAGCCTGTGTTTCAGAATACAGCCCTAAATGTTTAATAGCACTTGCAGCTTGTAAGTGCTGTTATTTAGAGAATTCTATAGTATTTAAAGCATACGGTAAGATGTTTCAAACTCAAAATGTCCTGCACAGGTCAGTGTAACCAAAACAAAACTGATGTAAATACATACTTTTAAAGATACTTGAAGGAGATTTATACACAGTGGGCAAGGTTGGGAGAGAGCATGCATTTAAAAATCACACGTCTGTCATCTTGTAAGATCACTGTAAGTGAGAAACAAAATTTACTCTTTCAGTTTTTTTGCATTAATTGACAACACTTTGTCCATAGTCAGTTTCACTGTCTCTGTTCTCTCCTTTTCTCCCCCTGCCCTCCCCCACCCAAAACATTCAGTCAATTTCCTCTGTATTTCTTATAGGGAAAAAAAGCGATTGCAAAACCACAAGAATAGCAGGAGTATTCAGGAACCAAGTGTAGTGCCTAAAACTATTTCATCAGTTTTCCAAAAATAAGGAAGGTTTCAGGTTGACAATGTCCCTTTAAATATCTTTTCTAGCATCACATCTTCATTCTGTGACTGTTTCCTTGCACTTGTTTTGCTCTCCTGCCCTAATACGGAAGTAAAGCCCATTTTTCTCTTGTAGAAAGAAGTGTAATGATGTGTCCATACACAAGGCAACCGGTAAGGTGATAATGAAAAATTGCTCAGCTGCATTTTATCTTCCTGTCTCATCCATATGCTTTAGGAATACCTCTGTGAAATGTCTGATACAATCAAGTCCTAGGGATTTTCCCAAATCTGAGCTTTAATGAAGATAAGGTGCTGCATTACAGGACGGGCTTTTCAAACATTCTTGCCTTCACCACTGTTTCAGAAAGATTTCTAGTTGGGGAAATTTAAAATACTCACCATGCTAAAAGAGATCACGTAGCTATTCTAGATAGCTTCTTACACTGCTCTCATCTTACACTAGCGAGAACTGCAGCTCACTTAATGCCAGACTGGAGACCTGTTTTGGAACAGCTCTGGCTGCTGCATGTCCCCAAACTGTCTAGGACCTACCTGATGAGCGACTTACTTTGAGGGCTGTAGTATTTCACATCACTAACAGTGATAACTTCAGAGATGCTAAATAGCATTGAGTGTTCATTCTCTACAACAAACTTTCTGGTTACTTATGTGAAAAATAAATCTAGGTGATAAATTCAGACCTGATATCTTCTCATCAGCTTTTGAAAGTAAAGGTCTTGATGTTTATGGTCATGCACCATGTTTAGAGTTTTTCTTTCCCCCCACATCTATGTATGTAGCTCAAACTACAGAATTCCCCTCATTTGTTAGCAAAGGCAGCATGTCGTGTATACTGGACTGGACAGCCTCCAGGTGAAGGCAGCACAAATTCAGTCCCCAAAAGCGAATGGCGGCTGAGTGCTCATGTTTTCACACCTATTTCTCCTGCAAAAAGGGTTCATGACCCAATGTGTTTTCTGTGACCAGGACAGAATTGGGACTCTAAATAAAGCACCCCTTGCCCTTTACAAGCTGGAAACCTTTTTAGTGTATATTACATGGATTGATTTTTCTACATGAACTTTCAGCAGTTCACTGAATTCCCAGTATTTCCGTTAAGGTGTCCCTGTCTACACTGGGCTGGGAACAGGATTTAAAGAGCAATGTTAGAACTCACTTCCAGCTGAATTCGTTTCCAACAGATTGGCCAGCTAGACTGGATTACAGCTCATGTGTTGTAGCCTAAGTCCCTATCTGGCATGTGCAGAACCAGTGTGGCTCCAAAAAATGAGTTCATCTATGCTGTATCACTATGGTTCAGTACAGTAGTTTGATTCATCAGGAAATTGTACACTTTCCAATTGTGTTAGCAATTTGGAAACAAGCACATTTTCATTTTTTCCCTATGGCCCATAATGGATGGCTCCGCTGCACAGGAGGGGAAAATCTTTGGATGTAGGGGAAAGGCTGCATCAGGACTCCGGCCTGCATTGAGGCCTGCATAAGAACCAGAGTGGTCTCTGCCCCTGTGCTTGGGTCCTGACCCGTCCCATTGCCAAGGAATCAGCCAGGCCAAGTACTCTGCTAGAAGAGGCTGGAGAGAAGGGAGGATTTCCCAGCAAAGAGTCCAGAGCCGAAGAAATAGCTGGCTGCATGGAACAGGTGAGTGAGAGGAGAAGGCTGGTATCTGGGTTGGTGGGGTGAAGAGCAGGCTCTTTTTGGAGAGGGAAGAAACAGTGGTGAAATGGCAGTGGTGGTTGGCTTTGCTCCTTCATGCCATTTCCAGCCCTTCTCTCTGTGTCTCTCCCTCACGTTTCCTATACCTTCATACTGCGCACAATCTGGCTCTTCTTTCCCCTTGTCTCCCAGATCTGACTTCCACTCCTGGCCATCTCCAGTTCTGCTCATTCTCATACCCATATTCTAAGCAACTTCAACTTACACGTGGACCTGCGTTGTCCTTCGTTGTTTATAGCTCTAGACTTTCTCGTGTTCATGCTCTTGTGACCAGGCCCTTTCGATACTGTTCCCTCTCTGATAAGCTCTACCTCAGTCTGCCCTATCTGATGAGCACCACTTCCCTTTCAGTGTCTCATTCTCCTCTACCCACTTCCCATCACTCACTGCTCTGATTTCTCAGCCGATCAACCTCTGAGTTCTTTGCTGCTCTCAGCCACCTTGTCTCTTTCTTTCTGACACCAAGGTTTTACTTCTTCAACTCTTCTCTCGCTCATCCTTGAGTACCCGTTGGTTTGTCTCCTCCACCAGTCTCCAGCCTTGGTTCTCTTCTTAATTATCTCTAATCCTGTTCTGATGCTCCAGCCATCCTTCCTCCCCTTCAGATCTTGCTTTAAAACCCCTTCTTTCATCTTGCTTTCTACTATTGACTTGCAACACGTTGTTCTACTCAGTCCATTCCTCTTCCTCATTCTCTACTCAGCAACAGCAAACTTGTAAGATTAACTCATTATATAAGGACGGTTGGGTTTTTTTAAAACAGGATTTATCCTGTGTGTGTCTGTCCTCTACTCTCTTCTGTTTGTTTCTATCTTTATGGTCTGTGTCTATCCTACTTATATGTGAGGCCTTTGGGGCAGGGATTATGGTGCTGTCTAAATGTTTAATAGTATGGAATGTGTGCTAGAGCTGTGGGAAGCTCTGAGATGTCCAGAATGAGCTCACCCTCAGTGAGGACAATTATGCTTGTGTTACAGCCCTGATGTGGGGTTCCCCCTAGTGTATGGTCACCAGTTTGCCGTATTGGGCCCAACCTTTTGGATCCCACGTTCTTCCAAGCCCGCTGGGTCTGAGCAGAGTTCAGATGGTGTCTCTAGTTCTAGCCTCTCAGGTACACACCCAAGGTACAGAGTCCCTGTCTGGCATCCCTCCTTGGGATGTGGGATGTTGCAGTCTAGCTGCCGCCCCAAGCCTCCCCTATAGTTTATACACTCTCGTGGGCACTCTGGTTTGTAGTTTAATCTTTTGGGGACATATGACAGATAAAATAAAAAACATAGGCTTTGCAAAGAAACTTCTCTCTCTCTCTCTCTCTCTCTCTCTCTCTCTCTCTCTCTCTCAGATAGTAGAGGAGATGTACAGATCTATGCAAAAACAACTACCACCTGAACACAATGCCCGGCTCAGAGTCCTCCCCACTCCTGAGAGCCTTTTAGGGAGTGGTCTGGGTTGTGGGGGAGAAGAGGGGGACAGATCCTTCTAGCCTCTACTCTTCCTGCTTAGCCTTCTGATTCTGAGGCTGGTCTGCCCCCTTTGCTAGAAAGCCTGTCCACAAGATGGAGGGGGAAGGTGTAAGAGCCAAATAGGTAGATTCACCCCAATCTTCTCTTGCTGCATGCCATCACCACATGATTTGACACTTACCACGTAACACAGACTCATGGTGACCTCCCCCTCCTATTTGAGAATTTATATTAATGTCTAAACAAAAGCGGATCCAGTTTTTTTTCCCTTGGAAAGTTTTGAGATCCCTGATGTAATTTCGGTTTCATGGACGTTTCCAAAAAGATCTTATACAGAAGCTTGGAAGGATAAGATTTTTATCAGTAAATTTTGATGTCACTGAACACACACAAACCAATGGAAAAAAATATTTCCATCAATGCTACTTTGCCTGTCTGTAAATTTCAGTTAAGAAAAGTGCTGCTTGAGAACTCGTTAGAGTTTGAGTTAAGGCTATTTATTCTGTATATTTTAACATGTGGACACAATTTGTGTGTTAAATGTTATAAAGCATTAATTTTTTTGAATCTCAGCATCTACTGTCAGAAAATAATTGCCTGACCTCCCCATATCTTCCCATACCTATGAAAATTTAAATTGCTAAAAATAGAAAAATGCTTAAAAATAGACATTGATATTATTCATCAAAATTACAACAACAACAACAAAAAAGCCACCAAGCCTCCTTATACAGCAGTTTGCGTTATATTTGTCTGTCTTTTGCCCCTAAGAAAGGGGAGTTGGCAGGCGATGGGTTAAGGACTGGTTCTTTCCCAGTCCGGTGTTGGTGCTGCTCTACTTCCTCATGAGAAGGCTGGGAGCCAAGAAACAACCCTAACTAGCATCTGCCTGGTGAATCCACCTCTCATCAACCAAGGAAAGGGGGGGACTTTGGAGTAGCAGGACTTCCTCGAGCACAGGAATGAATGGAAGGAAAGGGGATACTGAACATCACTGCTAACAATACTTGTGCAAATTTGTTTGCATCTATGTTCATGCAGGAGGTGACTTATTTAACTGCTTATAAAAATTTCAATCATCTAAGAAAATACCACATGACTTGGGTGATCAAGGGCACTTAAAGTAATAGAGCGTATGAATACTGTGTGTCCTTGACGCACGGGCTGCCATTTGTTCAAATCAAACAGCCATGATATAACTTGCAATAACACTCCTGTTTGGAATAAAGTCTGTTTGTGGATCATTTGCAAACAGGAAATGGAGCTAAATTCATTTACTGAATGAATTGCTTGCTGCAAGGTTTGCCTGACTTAAACAATTAGCTGTTCCCTTCTTCTCTTCTGCAAGCTACCCTAGGGTTACTTACGTTTTTCTCTGATCATACCTGTGGCATTCAGTGAAGTAAATCTGGAGTCACTTCTGTGGTCTCTGCTAGGAAAGAGAGAGAACACATTATCTATGGTACTTACGTGGGTGCATTTGTAATAGCCTCCTACCCTCATACATTTTCTTTTTCCTGGAGGAGGAACGAAAGGGCCCCTTCTGATCATATCAATCTGTCAATGTTGTTTTTTTCCCCTGCAATGCTCCAACCATTCAGAGCATAGAAGCCTTACTGTTAAGAAGTCGTTTGGCTGGTAGTCAGGAAAATGACAGCATTGCAAGGGAGATCTGTGAACTGCGAACAGCAAAGATGCCTGCAGCACATTTTCATCCACCTTATTCGTCAGTGGAGGAGTGACGAGAGGGTGAAGGAACCAGGAGAGTGCTAAGTGAACCCAATGATTTCAGTCATAATTGAAGTGAAACTTCAGGCGAGGGTTGCCCAGATGGAAGCAGAAGAGAAGAGCAGGCTAGTGGCCATCCTACAGTCAGCAGTTCCTTCAGGTGATGTTCATCAGCTGCACGGAAGAGAGTTCAGAAGTGTGCTGAACATTTGCCCTTTGGATTTATGCTAATGAATGGGGTCTGAGCCTTTCCTGTGCGGCATTCTTTGTTGTACTGTCAAATGACTGCATGCACTCAGCCATGCTCTGCACACACATCTCGCGCTCTCAGAACCACTCCGAACTTGCAAATAGGCCACTTAAAGTTTTCAAGAGACTGTACCGAGGCATTACAGCGGGGAAAGTTGTGATGACTGACAGGACTGAGCCTCATCAAGGCTGCCCTTGAATCCTCTCTCCTTGTAGCTTTGCAAAACGCCAGATGTCGAAAGCCCTGCACGATCGTGTCTGCAGGAATAAGCAGGGCTTCCTGCATTCAACGTATGCCACATGGGGATAGATGGAGCGAGCAAGAAAATTGCGAATTTTCCATTATCAAAGGAGACAGTTGCACAGTGAAGAGATTCATAGCTTGGGCTGTGACTCCTAATTCAGTTGCTTCAATGACTTTTCCAGTGTGTCGGTTGATGAAATGGCAGAGAGAGCGCGAAATGTTCTGCTCTTAGCTTGTGTGCAGAGACATCCCTTGGGTAGGGCAAATTGGGGCGACCGCTCCAGGCCCCGCACTTTGGGGGGTCCCGCAGGCCGGTGTGATTGGCTGGCACAGTCAGTCCCGAAAGAGACGAATCCGTCACTTCCGCCCCAGGCCCTGCACCGCTCTAGGGACGGCCCTGCTCGGGTGTATTGGAGCAGGAAGAACAGTGTCCAGCAAAATGTTCTGTCCTGTTAGCAGTGGCCAGAATCATACAACTAGAGAAAAATGGTTCAGTTGTTTCAAGGGGATGCTCCAGAAATTGAGTTGAGAGTTCAAATATTCAATCGCCGGCTGCACCAAAGGACCAGGGTAAGGCCATCATAGTTGTAAGGATGTAGGCCACACCTTGTGCAAGAGAATGTTATTAGCATATCAGGCATACTATATAATGTATTGTAAGGCTCTTATCTGAATGCTGAGCCCCAAACTGCATGCCACACTTGCATATAGTGTAGCGCTTTACTGCTCAAGACAGGTGCCAGATGAATGGTCAGCAAGGGTGGTTATGGTGATGTAGACGCAAGTTCACTGAGAAGAGGACTAAGCCCACCAAACTCGCTTCAAATAGGCTGCTGAAAAACTGACCAATGATGGCAACTTTTGGCCACCACCAGGGTGGGCTAGTCTTGAACTGAAGACCTATAGGTGGAAGGAGAGCCCTGTATCCCATGACCAGTGCCCTGATAACTTTGTTTCTTGCTACTCCTGTAAACTTTTAGAGGCAAGGAGTTCCATTCATAGTGTCCTGTGACTGCCCTACAGATTTGTTGACTGCCATGAGCCAGTCTTATCCTGAACTGCGCCATTAAACAAGGAAAAAGGAAGAATCTGTGTGGCTGGGAAAGCATAAACTTGCAGTATATTTCCTGGAAATAAAAGGCCTGCCAAATTTGCATATCATCTTTGACATTTTGAGTGAATTCTGCCACTCTCTGCAAGGGGGGTTAGGCATATTTTTACCTCAGTGATGTATTTGCCTTCAAATGGAAAAGAAACAAGAAGTATGTGTCCATATTTAAGAATGAATGGATCGAGGATACCCCCGCAATGCATTTTATTTCTCATCATGGCCTCTCTTCACTATGTCAGTCTATCCAGTCATCTGTAGTTTTTAACATGCTCCTCAATGCAGTGCTTGAGCACCTATGATTTTTCTATTCAATTTGTAACTACAGATTTCTTTTCTGGAAGCTTCATACCTAAGACCAATAAACAAGGTGGCCTATGCCTTTGGCCTTCCTCAGGAAGAGGACAAGGTTAAGATCACATCAGAAGTGAACAGGCAGTGCTTCTGAAGAATAACCAGCTTTCAGTATCCCTCCACAAGTAGAAATATTAACAGCGCTCATTTATAGTGAAGAAACAGAAAGGAAGTTAAAGAAATCCTACTGCAAGCTCAGTTTGGTAAGCAGTCGGTTCCTAGCTGAAATTGTGATTAAAAAAAAAAAAAAAAAATCAATAAGACACATTACATTTATCATTTTATATCTGCTTGAGAATTAGAAGTCCTTGTTCCCTCACCCTTGTCAGGAATCCACTTTGGCTGTGAGCATCCTTTATGAAGGGCATCAAAATGCTCAAGCGAGAAAAGGAAAGTTTCAGGGCAATTTTTGCATATCAGTGTAACTGGCGTACAATTGCTTTTAAAAAACGAGAGCTTTTAAAAAATAGCAGTGTGCATTTATGACTGTTGGGTTTGGCACACCAAAGCTGGAAGGGAGCAGTGGGGGAGAACTAAGGGTTGGAAGAGTAATGTTAAAGCTTCCGGGTCTGAAATTAATAGGATAACACTAGCAGTCAAGTCATGGCAACAACACGGGTGGCAGCTGGGGCTAGCCATTCACGTAGATCATCAGGCTCCCAAGAGGCCTGTACAGCCTATGCTGCTGCCAGTCCCGCTGTGGTTTCACTGCTATTGCTATTTGAGGTAGCTGGATCAAAGCTAGCCCTGGTATATCTACCCACGCTGCAGTCACACCTCACGCTGCAGTATGGACACACCCTGAGCTGTGTTTTAGCCTAGATAAGTGGTTTCTAGTCAACTTTCATCCCTGAACTACTGAGAGTTCCCCTCATAAAATGATGCTAATGCATGGGGCACAATGCACTACTCGACATTCTCCTTGGGTCATGGAGGGTCATTGGGATGTTACTAGCCATCTGTAAACAAACCAGCACACACTGAATGTTAATGCAGTTAGCTCAGGACCATGCTTGAGAGCTTGTATCTAAAGCAGCAGGTGGAAACAAATTACAGTTCGACAGCGATTACAGTAATGCACCCTGCATGCTTTGTGGTGCTGTAAAAATGATAAATATTAATATAGCTACATCTGAAAGGGCCTCTACTTTCACTGGTATTTTTAAAGCCTGAGTAAGTCTCTCATTCTCATTTCACAGAACATACTTGTACTAATCAGTCTGCATTGGGGCAATTTATAAACATTTTCATTTTATTACAATAAGTAATATTGTGGTTTTTTTTTAAATCTTGCTAGTGATTCTTTACTTGCACTAATCTAAAATACAATATAAATACAAGAAATATAATTATTCCATGGAACTGTCTAATGGCTGTTTCTGGCTTCATAGATTTAAGATCAGAAGGGACCGTTAGATTAAATAGTCTGACTTCCTGTATATCACAGGGCATTGAATTTTATTCAGTTACTCTGGTGTTGAGCTCAATAATTTGTGTTGGACTAAAGCACCATCTTCCAGACAGGCATCCAGTCTTGATCTGAAGACATCAAGCGATGGAATATCCACCACTTCAGTTGGTAGTTTGTTCCAGTGGCTAATCACCCACACTATTAAAAATGTGTGCCCTCGTTCTAATTTCAGTTTGTCTGGCTTCAGCTTCCACCCATTGGTTCTTGGGTGTTTTTTGATTAGATTAAAGAGCCCTTTAGTATTTTCTACCCATGAAGGTACTTATATAATGTAATCAAGTCACCTCTCCATCTTCTTGTTGATAGGGGTTCACTGATTGAGCTGTTTAAGAGCTTGTCTACACAGGAAAGTTATACCACTGTCAGCTCAGGTGTGAAATTAAACTGGTAGTTCCACTGGTGTAACTCCCCCTATAGACACTTTCATTCTGGAATAAGAAGGGCATTTTTTTTTATTTAGCTTAAATTCCTTCCAAAGCAACATAAACTAAGCTGCAAAAAGCCACTCTTGTCCCAGAATAAGTGTGTCCACATGGGGAGTCATAATTATATCAGTTTACATTCACACCTTGGTGATGGCAATATAACTTCCCCATGTAGACAAGCTCTCAGGCTCTCACTGTAAACCATTTCTCCAGCCCTTGAATAATTTTTGTTGCTTTTTTCTGCACTCTCCAATTTTTAAACATCATTTTTAAAATGTGGACACCAGAACTGGGTGCAGTAATCTGGTATCAGTCTCACCAGTGCTGTGTACAGAGGTAAAAATCACCTCTCAATCCCTACTCATTCCTCCCTGTTTAGACACCCCAGGTTTGCATTAGCTCTTTTTTGCCACAGCATCGCACTGGGAGTTCATGCTCAGTGACCTGTCCGCTGTGACCCCTACATTCTTTTCAGAGTCACTGCTTTCCAGGATACAGTCCTCAATTCTGTGGGCATGGCCTGAATTCCTTGTTCCTAGGTGTATGACCTTGCAACTGCCTGTATTCAAATGCATTTTGTTTGCATGGGCTCAGCTTGCCAAGAAATCCAGATTGCTCACTGTAACTGCCCTGGCCTCAACATTATTTGCCACTCTGCCAGTCTGTGTCATCTGCAAATTTTATCAATGACCAAAAAAACTCATGAATAGTGTCAGATCTAGTACTGGTCCCTGTGGAACCACACTAGCAACAACCCCATTTGACAATTCCCCACTGAGAACTACTTCAAAAAAGAACTAGGTAAGTTAATGGATAAGTCCATCAATGGCTATTAGCCAGGATGGACTGGGATGGTGTCTCTAGCCTCTGTTTGTCAGAAGCTGGGAATGGGCAACAGGATGGATCATTTGATGGTTATTTGTTCTGTTCATTCCCTCTGGGGCACCTGGCATTGGCCACTGTCAGAAGACCGGATACTGGGCTAGATGGACCTTTGGTCTGACCCAGTATGGCCATTCTTATGTACTTTGTGAGATCCGTCCATTAGCCAGTTCTTCATCCGTTTAATGTGTGAGTTACTGATATTTTACAGTTATAATTTTTATTGTGTTATACTTTATATTCAGTTTGGCAACACATTATATTGCCCTGAGAGTACTGGTTATGTTATGACCAGTTAAGGAGGTCTTTCGGAGAAAGGTTAGCTTTGTGGTTATGGCTTAGGACTGGGGGACTGGGGTTGTATCCCCAGCTCTGCTATATATTTCCTGTGTGATCTTCAGGGTTGTCAAATGTTCCCCTTCTGGCAGCTCTGTCGGAGTCTCAGTGCATCTGGCTGGGCTTCATGGAGAGCCTGCCACTGCTTCTCCTAGCCAAAGAGGGAGGAACCCACTCTTCAGGCTGCCTGGTCGCCTCTCTGCCTTTCCTCTTGCTGTTGGATGTGAATGGCAGAGAAGGTGGCAAGAACAGCAGGTGAGGCAGCTCAATATTGGCCCCAGCTGCCCCAGCTATTCCCATCAGGTTGCTCACAAAAAGTGCACCTTAGAACTCCCAGACACCTTCCAGAAATCACCTCAGCACCCCCAACACTACCCATTTTTTTCTAATAGGGAACTCATTACTGTCACAACTCTTCCAGCCTCAGCTGCTACAGCTATATTCTTAGTTGTTAGGGGTAACCATTCTTAAATCCTGTCCTCCTGGTTCCTTCTGAGATGATCCTTATGGATAAATTGGGTTTAGTCCTGGGACCCAACTGTAGCCTGTACACCACTTCATTTACCTTTAATGAGCACTGTATAGGGTCCTGCCCAGCTTAGGGAGCTTATAGGATTGTGGAATTAGAGTGTGGTCCCCTCTTTTAAAAGCTTCCCCATGGGATCTTACATCATAGTCTTTATCTGAGGCTATGCTCAAATTTCCTCAACCATACAGTTGAGCTTTTTTTCAGTTTTGGATTGTAGGATTTCTACATAGTCCAAATAGTCTAATTTCTTTTCTTCCTCTTCAGGGACTCCATGCAAGAGGTTTGCTGGGATCTTTAACTCATGCTCAGACTTGAGGAGTGCTGGGGTACATTTTGTATTCTTTGACTGTTTTTCCATAAGCCATCAGTAGGAATGGGATATGTTGGTCCGAGTCCCTTTGGTGATGTTCTACAAAGATAGACAGCTGAGTCCCTAGAGTCTGATTGAACCTTTCCACCATCCCATCAGCTTGCAGGTGCGCTACAGTGAATTGTGTGGCTCTCTAGACACGCACAAACCTGCAGAAATACTATGAATTCAAGGTTTCTCCCTTGATCTGTGTACAGCTCACCCATGACCCCAAATCTGGTGAAGAATTCATTCACTAGAACCTCTGCTACTGTCACAGCCTTTTGGGTTCTTATCTTGTTAAGCCTGGGGCCATTTCATAAACCAGTCCAGGGCTACCAACAAATATGATGGCCAGACTCTGTCTCAGGCAAAGGGCTGAATCCTCTATCCCACCACGCTCCATTGATGCCCCCACAAGATGGGCTCCCCCCTTTTTAGGGGGACCCTTCTTTACAATGCAAGCATCACATTTTCTACAATTTTGTACATCCTGCCTGCAGAAATAGAAATTATCTCTCAGCTTTGCCAAAATAGTGCCTCCAAAACGTCAGCATAAGTATCTCTGTCCAGTATGAAAGGGGTTTTGAAACCTGGGTAGGCTTCAAAAATCAAAAGACAATTATCTTTTAAAAAAAAAAAAAAAAAAAAAAAAATCTCATGAGTTGGGGCCAATCTCTTGATTTTTGAGGGCCTGACTCATGAGTTTTTAACTTTTGGGGTTGGCAGTTCTTCTATTTAATAGAAGGTTTACTTGTTCTCTCTTCTTGCTGGCATAGACCACAAAATGTTCAGCTCAAAGCTTTTAACTTCCCTTCTGTGGATCCACACTATAGGCCATACACGCAGGAGAAAATATTAGCAGTAATTCCTTTAAATTACTATAATAAAGTTGTCATCAAGGGGTTAACAGGGTTAGTCAGAGTCTTATGGGTTGCAGCCATGCTCCATCACTGCCTTACTTCCTGTTTATTTAGTGGGCGTTTCCCCGACTGTTGTGTTGCAGTTAAATGAAGCAGCAAATTCCCAGGCTGCAGTCCTAGGCATAGATTTATTTTTGTTGCACTGAGTGCAAAAATTACTACGAGTGGGGGGGTGGGGAGGTGTAAACCTGTGATGTTGCACCCCATAATGCTTTATAGAAATATGCTTATGAGTGTAAATATGACACAACTGGAATATGTTTTATCCTAGATATGCCATGTAACATAGCTTTGCAAAGGTTATGTTCTTCTGCATGTATTCATCCTATTTGTATGCATGTATCATTTTGATATCTGAAGTTATGAGCGTTGGCTCTATGCTTGTATTTAAAGTGTTTGCTATAGAAAGCACCTAAGGCAGATTTGGTCAATATAGTGTGAAGGGGTTATTCAAGTAATTGGGAGTACTTGGTTAACAATGAACCTTGATAGACGCCAGTCCACATCTGAGCTTTCCTGGGAACGTCCTGTAGAAAACTGAGTCATGCATGGACATGTGACTTGCCCATGTGACTCCAAAACTCCATCTTGTAGCTGGATTCTGCATAGGAGAACAAAGGGGTTTCCACCCACAAGAGAGAGTCTATTTAAGCCCCTGGAAATCCCTCCATTTTGTCTTCAGCTGGCTCAAGAGGTAGCCTCTCCACCCCCAAAGGATACCTGAAAGAAACTGGAACAAAGGACAGTAACCACAGGAGTATGAGTGATTGCTGGACCCAGACTAGAAGGAGGCTAGTTTGTAAAAGACGCTTATTGGAACATCTCTGAGGGTGAGATTTCATCTGTAATCACGTTCTTACTGTATTAGGCTTAGACTTGCGTGTTTTATTTTATTTTGCTTGGTCATTGACTTTGTTCTGTCTGTTATTACTTGGAACTCCTTAAATCCTACTTTTTGTATTTAATAAAATCACTTTTTACTTATTAATTAACCCAGAATATGTATTAATACCTGGGGAGGGAGGCAAACAGCTGTGCATATCTCTCTATCAGTGTTATAGAGGGTGAACAATTTATGAGTTTACCCTGTATAAGCTTTATACAGGGTAAACTCATAAATTGTTCGCCCTCTATAACACAAAATGGATTTATTTGGGGTTTGGACCCCATTGGGAGCTGGGTATCTAAGTGCTGGAGACAGGAGCACTTCTTAAGCTGTTTTCAGTTAAGCCTGCAGCTTGTGGGGGATGTGGTTTAGACTTGGATCTGTGTTTGCAGCAGGCAAGCGAGTCTGGCTCAAACCAGGCAAGGGACTGAAGTCCCAAGCTGGCAGGGAAAACAGGCTCAGAAGTAGTCTAGGCACATTAGGTGGCAGTCCCAAAGGGGGTTTCTGTGATCCAACCTGTCACAGGGGGCGGGTGTGTGTGTAAACCAGCACTAGTTGGCCCCTCTTCAAAATGGACCTGCTCAGCTGCAAAGGTGGTGAGGTGTCCCTGCTCCACTATTTCTGTCCCCCACTTATTTCCCTCTCACCAAGGCCCTCTCCTCTCCCCTCTCCGTTATCCCACGTTGGCAGCTTAAGAGTGGTGGAGGAGAGACAGTCTCCTTGCCCTCAGTGTTACACTGGCTCCTGGTGTAAAGGAGGCGTCAATGCAAGGGAAATTGTGCTCAGTTTCTGTTGGGTGCACGGCAGGGACATTAGCCAGAGTTGAAATTGGCTACTGGCATTTTCAGATTTTCAAAACTGTAAGGTGAGCGTTTCAGGCCCCATGCAGCCATTGTCCAGTTGCACCATGGTTTGAAGCAGTCGCTTTAAATTGTCTTAGACATGTCTTCAATCACATCTATATTGGATAGTTATTTTTAATTTAAAATAAAAGCTGCATGTTAGTTGACAGGGTTTTTTTATATTAGTTACACAGTAAAAGAATCCTTTAAATGAAGACATGAATGTTCACCAGTGCCTATCCTAGACTATAAGTAGGTCACAAGATGCTGAAGTGGTAAGTGAAGTAATACCCAAGCAAATCAAAAGCGACAACTGCTAACCCATATATTAAAAATTTTCCTTTGTTCCTTGCTCTCAGACATTTCAGCCATAAAAAATTCAAGTGAGGCACTTAGCAGGGGAACTGGCTGTAGAGAATGGCTACTTACTTCAGTGAAAAATTATTGCACTGACATTAACAGATATGTCACCTCATCATGGTGCACTAGGGACACAGAATGCAGGTAATGGGAATTAAGAGTAATGGGAATTATGGGGATAAATGTCTGCGAGAAGGCAGCCTCTAGCTTTTGCTCTTCTAGGAGAAAATCTTGCCAAAAGTATCTAAAACCCAAACTTGCTTTTAAGAGAGGCTAGATAAGAATAGATGCAAAGTAAAACAAAAACCCACACAACAACCAGCTGACATTGCTGAAACATGGCATCTGTGCTGACTACAATAGAGTTAGGGAGGCGTCTGTTAACTAGATGGGACTTGTAATCTAAACAGGTCATGTGAACATACGTATTTACAAAGTACTTATTTTTGCTCCTAATCACTTATGGCATTGCACTGAAATAGTACTGTCTTGCCTACTATCACTACATGAGTGTATGGGCTAGTGACTATGAACACAACCAGTTCCATTACTGAATGGAATGGCGTTTCCTTGAAAAAACTGGTCCACCAAGAGAGAGGCTAATGAAAGGGCTCCTTTAGCTCAAGTGGTAGGATCATGGACTTCTTGGTGCAGAAGATCTCAAGTTCTATAGCTGCTTGTGCTTGTGAAGTGGGCAAAGTGAAGTGAATCAATAATTCCATGTGTGAATTATATATATGTGTGAATTATATGTGCAGCCAAAGATAATTGTTGCCTAATCATTAGATTTGAACTGCTGCATATTACAGATGCTGGAGGAGTGTTGTGTTGTTGTAGCCATCTTGGGCCCAGGATATTAGAGATACAAGGTGGGTGAGGTGGTATCTTTTATTGGACCAATTTCTATTGGTGAAAAAGACAAGCTTTCGAGCTACACAGAGCTTTTGAGGAATATGTAAAACTAGTCAATAGCAGACCTTCCTTTGGTCCTTGCTATTAGCATTCAGGGCAGTAGTGCGTGCACTTGCCGATAATGAGCTCTGAAATGTTGCTGTGTTAGTTTTATCATTTTAATTAAAAAAAACAGCCTGCTTTTATGTTAATCAGGGATTCCTTATTCACACAAACACGGCAGATTTTGGCACAGGTCTAGGACCCCGATTAGGTTTTAATATTTGGTTTTGCCATAGACTTCCTCTGTGACTTTGGGGAAGTCACTTAATTTTTCTCTTGATCTTGGGCCTGTAGGTGCTACTGTAATACAAATAAATATTAATTCTTAGCTTCTTCATGCTGTGATGCAACATACAACTGCCTCTGAGCAAATACAGTGCCTCAAACTCAAACTAACACAGTCTAGTGTTTGCCCCTGTAACTGATGGTATGAATGGTTGAGGCATAGGCCAGCTAAAGAGGAAATTGCTTCTCACTGTCATAAGTTCTGTGTGACTAGCTTGAAATTGGAAGGAATTCCTCGGTAACAGCAGAGGGTTTTTTCCTTTGACAGTCATTAATTGTCAACTATGTTTCTATAAGGAACCTTGAAACTTCTGTAATAAAACTCTGAGTCACTGGTCTCCAAAAAATAAATTATGAATTAAAATACAAAATGACCTCAATTTATGGACAGTGTTGTCACACTTCTGGTAAATATACCAAGGATGTGACCATGAAGGTGTTGGGGCTCCACTCCCTGGATTACTGCTCGGCTCTTTTTGTATTTGCTGACAAGAGCACTAAATATTTTTTTCACTGTCTATAAACATATGTCTGAAATCCTTCAATAGCACATTTTATCAGCTGAAAATCTAGATTAGAAAAAGAAAAACAACAAACAAATCAACCCACAGTTGACCTTGAAGTAATCTCCAAGTTCTAGACAACAGCATATCTAGCAGTCTATCTGTGATATTTATAGAGCATCCTTCGCTGCCAATTAATGTAATCTACCTAATCACCATATCTGTGGAAGTTTTTTTTGGCTAAACTCTGATAGAACCAGTGACGTTTACTTCTCCAAACCGAAGGCATTATACCTATCTCATTACTCATCTCATGGAAGAAACTTGTTTAATTTTTGGAAAATGTTATCCGTAGGCGGCCAGGGCCGCCCGGGGGGGCAAATGGGGCAATTTGCCCCAGGACCCCGGCCCCGCCTTCCCCCATCCCCTGGCGCCTCAGCGCGCCGCGTCAGGAGCGGCCCTGGACAGCACTGCAGCGGCGTGGCTCCGGCGGGGCCTGAGCTCCTCCCACTGAGTCACAGCCGCGTGGTAAGGGGGCGGGGCTGCGAGCTCCAGTCCCGCTGGAACCACGCGGCTGCAGCGCTGTCCAGGGGCCAGGGCAGCTCCTGGACGTGGCGTGCTGAGGCTCCGAGAGAGGGGAGAGGGGACAGTAACCCAGGAGTGGCCCTGGATAGCACTGCGGGAGGCGGTCAGGGGACGGGGAATGGGGGGTTGGATCGTGGGCATTCCGGGGGTCTGTCAGGACTCGGTGTGGGGGGGTGGATAGGAGTCAGGGCAGTCAGGTGACGGGGGGGTTGGGGGGTGGGGTCCCGGGGCGGTGGTTGAGGGGCGCAGTGAGGGGACAAGGAGCAGGATGGGTTGGGGATTCTGAGGGGGGCAGTCGGGGGGCAGGAAGTGGGTGGGGGTCAGATAGGGGGCAGGGCCAGGCTGTTTGGGGAGGCACAGCCTTCCCTACCCTAAAGCTCATTTAGCAGTTTGAGGCTTGCAGACAGCTATTTAACACAATGAGCCAAGCTGTTATCTTTTCCCTTAGGGCTACCATCCCTTTCACTTCTCAAATGCCAAATTATAGTCTACATTTAATTTCAGTGCCACAGGGAGATTCATGTCAGGGGAGGGGAGCTTCATTTCAAATTAGCCACTTTAGATTAACAGTGATAGAGCCAAGAGAGCCATGGGGGAGGGATCACATGAGAAGAGCAATATCCTACACCACCTACCTCCTTCCCAACCCTACCAAGGGGGACCCTCCTCCCCTGCATTCCCTGAGGCTCCAGAGGGGTTAATTCAGTGGTTCTCAAACTTTTGTACTGGTGACCCCTTTCACATAGCAAACCTCTGAGTGCGACCCACCCCCTTATAAATTAAAAACACTTTTTTATATATTTAACACTATTATAAATGCTGCAGGCAAAGCGGGGTTTGAGGTGGAGGCTGATAGCTCGTGACCCCCTGAGGGGTCCCGACCCCCAGTTTGAGAACCCCTGGGTTAATTTAATTTTAGCACCCTGTGTCCATTCACATGCATGTGCTATTTTGAGCATTTCAGTTTTCACAACATAGGCTCATCCCAGATTCTGGAACAAGCTCAAAATGCTCAGTTTCTGGAATATGTACATAAGCTATACTAAAGACAAACCCACAGTAACCGTCTCCAGTTTGTGAGGGACCCCATGGAGCCAGTCTCTAGGAAACAGATAAATTCATGGATATTAAGTCCATTAATGGCTATTAGCCAGGATGGTAAGGAATGGTGTCCCTAGTCTCTGTTTGTCAGAGGGTGGAGATGGACGGCAGGAGAGAGATCACTTGATCATTACCTGTTAGGTTCACTCCCTCTGGGGCACTTGGAATTGGCCACTGTCGGTAAACAGGATACTGGGCTGGATGGACCTTTGGTCTGATCCAGTATGGCCATTCTTATGTTCTAACCTAAATTAACCCAAAGTTATGGAGACAGATATGAGTCAAGGAAGCCAGCGGAGTATCAGAAACCTGGAAAAATCTCTGACTGGATGGGCTCAGGCATTTGGTCACAAGCTGAGGTGGTTCAAAAGTTTTGGATTTTTTTTTAAGCAGAATTTTTTTATTGTTTCTTTAAAGAATCAAACACAGCAAGCAGCAAATATTTGACCACACACTTCTGAAACTCCAAACCATGTTCAGGTTTTGGCACACTAATTTCAGCTTTTCAATTAAAAAAAAACACAACAAATTTTGAAGGAAAGCAGACATTGTCTGTGATTTTTTTTCTGCTTTTTAAAAACCCCTAGTTTTTGATCCAAAAAAAGTTTTGACGGAAAATATTTGTCCAACCCTTTTAATGAGCTTTAGTGCCTTTTAGCACTAGCTGATGCTGAGAACCAGTGATATCTTGTAGAGGTGAGTTGAAAAGAAGTTTTCTCAAAACTGGGTTTGTGCCGAGATGCGGAAGGTTTTTAAAAGTTTATTTTTCCCAGGGCCGCCCAGGGGACGAGGGGGGCAAGTGGGGCAATTTTCCCCGGGGCCGCAGGGGCCCCCACGAGAATATAGTATTCTATAGTATTGCAACTTTTTTTTTATGGGAAGGGGCCCCCAAAATTGCTTTGACCCAGGCCCCCTGAATCCTCTGGGTGGCCCTGTAGGCGGCGACTGGCTAGAACTAGAATGGGCTCACCCCCTCCCTCAAATCTCTCTTTGTCTAGTCCTTTTCTTACCTGTCCCGCTGCAACATACATGCCCAGCTCAGCAGGGGAAACCTCATGTCTGGCAGTGCAAGGGCAGGAAAGGGGATGGGGCATTATGGGAGCAAGGCCCTACCTGCATGCTGGAATCCTGGTAGGTAGAGCTAGAGTCCTCGGTCCCAGCAGGGCATGCTGGCTCCTGAGCAGTGCTTTCTGGGAAAGTTGAAGTTTGGAAAGTGCCAGTTTTGGGAGGCTCTACCAGATGGGGAGGCTCAGGCACCATGTCTGGAACAGATCATGAGGAAGAGGAGCTATGGTGTCCAGAGAGCCCCAGCAGCTGAGTGGGAGAGACCTGACCAAGCGGAGATCCTGGGGGGTCCCAAGGAAATGGGATTGGTGCAGAGCAGAGTCACAGAACCATAGAAGTTTAGGGTTGGAAGAGACCTCAGGAGGTCATCTAGTCCAACGCCCTGCTCAAGGCAGGACCAATCCCAACTAAATGATCCCAGCCAGGGCTTTGTCAAGACGAGCCTTAATAACCTCTAAGGATGGAGATTCCACCACCTCCCTGGATAACCTATTCCAGTGCTTCACCACCCTCCTAGTGAAATAGTTTTTCTTAATATCCAACCTAGACCTCCCCCACTGCAACTTGAGACCATTGCTCCTTGTTCTGTCATTTGCCACCACTGAGAACAGCCAAGGTCCATCCTCTTTGGAACCCCCCTTCAGGTAGTTGAAGGCTGCTATCAAATCCGCTTTCACTCTTCTCTTCTGCAGACTAAATAAGCCCAGTTCCCTCAGCTTCTCCTCATAAGTCATGTGCCCCAGCCCCCTAATCATTTTCGTTGCCCTCTGCTGGACTCTCTCGATTTTTCCACATCCTTTCTGTTGTGGGATGGGGCCCAAAACTGGACACAACACTCCAGATGTGGCCTCACCAGTGCTGAATAAAGGGGAATACTCTCTTCCCTTGATCTGCTGGCAATGCTCCTACTAATGCAGCCCAATGTGCCGTTAGCCTTCTTGGCAACAAGGGCACACTGTTGACTCCTATCCAGCTCCTCGTCTACTGTAATCCCAGGTCCTTTTCCACAGAACTGCTGCTTAGCCAGTCGGTCCCCAACCTGTAGCAGTCCTTGGGATTCTTCCATCCTACGTGTAGGACTCTGCATTGTTCTTGTTGAACCTCATCAGATTTCTTTTGGCCCAATCCTCCAATTTGTCTAGGTCATTCTGGACCGTATCCCTACCCTCCAGCATAGCTACCTCTCCACCCAGCTTAGTGTCATCCGTGAACTTGCTAAAGGTGCAATCCATCCATCATCCAGATCATTAATGAAGATGTTGAACAAAACCGGCCACAGGACTGATGCCCTGAGGCACTCTGCTTGATGCTGGCTGCCAACTAGACATCGAGCTGTTGATTACTACCCACTGAGCCCAATGATCTAGCCAGCTTTCTATCCACCTTATAGTCCATTCATCCAGTCCATACTTCTTTAACTTGCTGGCAAGAATTCTGTGGGAAACTGTATCAAAAGCTTTGCTAAAGTCAAGGTATATCACATCCACTGCTTTCCCCATCTCCACAAAGCCAGTTGTCTCATCATAGAAGGCAATCAGTTTGGTCAGGCATGACTTGCCCTTGGTGAATCCATGCTGACTGTTCCTGATCACCTTCCTCTCCTCCAAGTGCTTCAAAATGGATTCCTTGAGGACCTGCTCCATGATTTTTCCAGGGACTGTGGTGAGGCTGACTAGTCTGTAATTCCCCGGATTCTCCTTCTTCCCTTTTTTTAACGATGGGCACTATATTTGCCTTTTTCCAATTGTCTGGGACCTCCCCCGATTGCCATGAATTTTCAAAGATAATGGCCAATGGCTCTGCAATCACATCAGCCAACTCCCTCAGCACCCTCAGATGCATTGCATCCGGCCCCATGGACTTGAGTATGTCCAGATTTTCTAAATAGTCCTTAACCTGTTCTTTCACTACTGAGGGCTGCTCACATCCTCCCCTTACTGTGCTGCCCAGTGCAGCAGTCTGGGAGTTGACCTTGTCTGTGAAGACCGAAACAAAAAAAGCAGTCGAGTCTCAATGTTGGGGATCGGGATGAGGTATGCTGGGACAGGAGAGAGTCCTGGGGAAAAGGGATCCTAAGGGGATTGGCTGGGGGAGAAGAAGAGTCCCAGAGGAATGGGGGTGGGTGAGAAGGAGGGTCCTAGGGGGAGTCTGAGGGGATTGGTGGGAATGAGAGTTCCAGTGGAAGTGGGGAGATCCTGAGGTGATGAGGCAGGGACGAACCTGAAGCAATGGGAGGGAATAAGAGTCTCAGCAGAAGGGGGGAGATCCTGAGCCCCTGGCATCCAATGGCACCAGGAAAGAGGAAGTCCCCAAGTGTGTGCAGATGCACATGTCAAGTGATGCTGTGGTGGGCTCCTCCAACGCTGTAAGCAGCAAGAGCCAATGGGCCAGAGCAGAGAGCAGGGAGCCGGGCCCAGCTTTGTGGGGTGAGCGCAGGGCAGGCTCAGTCCCCACAAAGAATATTTTCACCAGCCACTTAGAATGTTATCCCTGATATGCACTATGTGCACTTGGATGGTTGAAAGCTGATTAAAATGACTGCTGATCCTGAAGAAAGAAATTTTAAATTTCAGTTTCTTTTCTGTACTCAGGGGCCTGTAATGAACAAGCATACCACATTTCACAATTGCAACTCACGCGCACATGGAAATTATTGATCAGTCAGACAATCTGCTGCTAAACACAGCTGTGTACATAAGTTATCAACTAGAATATGGACCACTGCCCCCCACTTGGTGGAACGTCAGACCAGTTCAGGAATGGGTGATCCGCCAATCATGCTGCCCACTGGTGTCCTGACCTACAGCTGACAGAACTGCTCCTTCAGTGTTTCTGCAGCTAACAGAGACTCTTCTTTAATTCAGATGATGTGGGCCTGACTGCCCCGAGCAGCAAATCCTGAATTCTTGCCCCAATTCCAATTGACAAGTCCCTTGGCCATTCTGTATGGAACAGATTCTGGCTCTGAGGTCTTGTGTATGTATCCATGATTACACAGAATAAATAGTGACTCTGAAATCCTTACAAAGAGAAGAGAATAAATGGAACATTTTATTACTGGAGTTACATGTTACATTTGGGAAGCTAGTCCAAGATATATACTGTGCAAGTGCAAAGTAATATGTATACAGGAACAAGCATATAAACATTGTAAGTACATGTGGCCCCAAAGACCTGAACTATTAGGTTAAGCAGGGTAAATCTAACTGCATATAAGATGTCATGGAACACAGAGTGCATTTTCAGTAAAAGATATTGTTCCTTTGGCTTAGGGGACCCGCTTGGTCGGAGCAGAGGGGACAGGATTGACCCCGAGAGGGAAAGAGCTGAAGCATCTAACAGTGAATTCCACTTCAAGTTTCCAACCCCAAAAGCACCCTAGTATCTTTTTGCCGTTTGTGTTATTGTGACTTAAATTGTATAAGCAGCCAGTCACCATCCATTTCCCTGGCTCCTCCATTTTTTTTGGCCAGTTAGGTCTATGTTATGGTACGTCCAGGTTCCTTTGGATAGGCACAGCCAGCGAAGACCTTGCTATCCCACGTGCTGAGATTGTTCCACTGTAAGCCCCGGCCATTCAGACTCAGCTGAACTCTCATCTGTAATAATAATAATACATTACGAATAATACATGTACTATTTGTATTGTGGTAGTGCTTAGGAACCCCAGTTATGGTTCAGGACCTCATTGTGCTTAAGAATTGTACAAACACAGAACAAAAAGACAGTCGCTGCGCAAAAAGCTTACAATCTAAGTATAAATCTATCTAAGGATACAGACAGGCAGGGAAGCACAAGGAATCAATGAGACAATATTGGTCAGCATGATGAGCATAAGGATACCTCAGCACCCTTAATGGATACCCAATAGGATGGCTGCCTAGACTTGAGATGGCTGACAGGCTAGGTACTTACTTAAGACACGAAACCAATAAAATGAGCAAGTATCATAACATCTTGACTGGATCAGATAACACCCAGCCTCAAAGGCCTGCACCACCGGTTTGAGAATTTCAGCTGCTGTAGAAAGTTGGCCAAGAAAGAACAGATTGTTCAGCCCCAAAACAAGAGTGCACGTTGGAACATGGGATGTGAGAATGCTGTATGAATGCAGCAAAGCCAGAATGTTAATTGACTAACTCAAAACTAGAGCTACTGCCTTTCCCATAGACATTCTTGGTATTTGTGAGATACAATGCACTGGAAGTGGCAAACTTTCCATAAAGCGATATAAAAATAATGTACTCTGGAAGGACAGACAATGCCCATACAGAAGAAATTGCCTTCATACTATCAGAAAAAGCTTACAATTCTTTGAAAAGCTACAGATGAGTCTCATCCAATATAATGAGCATTAAACTACAAGGGAAACATGGCCCTGTGTTGGAAATTTTTTGATATTATTGTTTTTGCAGGATACCACCAGACATTAATTTAACCATAATTTCTTTATTAAATTCAAAGGCTGAATGGTATTTATACAGGTGCTTCAAACATGCCTAAGCGAACACCACACCCATAATAACATAATACCAATCCAGTACTTGCAACAGGACTAGGCCTAGGGTGCTCAAATCCATGTTAGATGGCTCCAACTTGGACAGGCAGATTATAGTAATGAACCCTGTAAGTGTCACATTTTAATACTCTTTAACAAACAGGTGATGTAATTGCCAATTGCTAACTTTAGATAAGAATCACTTTTGGGCAGTTTGGGGCTGACCCATTGCCCAACCTTGACTAGACAAGATTTTACGACTGGGCCTCATTCATAAAGATAACATTGGTATGTTAAAGTTTCAACAAGTTTATCACATCACAAAATAACTTATCTTTGTCTGTTGGAACTGTTTATAACCACCTCCTATAATTTAGAAGTGCCTTTTCCTAGAAAATTTCTTTTTATCTCATTAGCCATATTTCAAGCTTAGCATTCTCTCCAAAACTTGTCTTGCTAGATGCCACATTCCTTCTAACTTTTGAACGCATTTTCAAGGCCTCATTACATTTTTTCTTATCTTTTCAAAGCTTTTTCATGGCTGCTAAAACTGCTTTCTTCTACTTATAGTACACAACACACATATTTTCCTTCATTCCTACACCTTGTGACTATAATAAAAGTCTATACACCCACAAAAGATGTAGAAGAGTGTCATAAACCAATTTTCACAATTAACTTCAAGCAGAGATTCCCCAAACTCCATCTAAAGATGTTTTGCTCATAATGGAGGACTGTAATGCCAAGACTGGGAGTGATCACATGGACTGGGAGAACATCATGGGAAAAAGGAAGAACAGGATTAAAAAATGAGCGAGGTGATAGATTGCGTCAGTTCTGCATTATCAACAATTTGTTTATAACGAACAACGTTTTGAAATATGGATTTCTAACAATGGTATTACAGAAAACATAACTGATCTTAGTAAGACAACACTGGAAAACAAGCATACTAGTTGCATGGTCTACAGAAACCTAAATGAAGGCTCAGGCCATCTGGCAGTGATCATTACAGTTAGGATCAGACTTAATACTCTAAAATTTGGAAGAAAAGAAAAAAAGGAGAGAGTCTATAGTGTCAAAGCTTTGAAAAATACAGAAACTTGGTGGTGACCTTTCAGAACACCATCAGTGGCCACTTTGTCCCTCTCTTAGACCTAGAGGACACAACAGTGGAACAACTCTGGGCAGAGGTGAAAGACATTCATGACATGAGCAAGGAGGCTTTAGGATTATATCCAAAAAGGAAAGGCTGGGTGACACCAGAGATCAAAAACCTATCCAGAAGGAAAAAATGGAAGCTTATCAAGAAAATCTGAAAGCTGAAGATTGCCCTAAGTGGAAAAACAAATAACAGACAGCTCAACGTGGACCTCAGAAGAATGGTTAAAAAGGCCATGAAAGACTGGCCTGAGTGAAAAGGTGAAGAGCTTGAACAACACTTTCAAAAGTAATGTGAGAAGGCCTTTTCAGAAAGTCACATTACTACAAAAGAAGTTAACATCTGTAACGAGTCAGCTACACCATCCTCGGGAACTACTGTGACGCTTCCTTAGGCACCCAATGTTGTGAGGCACCCTGCCACCACCTGCCCTTAGTGTGAGGGAGACTTGTTTGTGCCTGGTGCGGATCAGCTCCATGAAACACAAGCACTGCCTTCCAGGCCTCCGCAGGCCTAGACCCAGGCCAATCCCCATGTCCTTTGAGCAGTCCCTGTAGTGACCAGCCTCTGTTGCACTGAACACTCACAGAATTATGCAGCCTTAGTTTACTGGTTATACCTTAGAACGCCGTAGCTTAGTGGTTATACCTTAGAACACAACTCTGATGAACACCCAACACTTAGATATTTTTGCGGTGAAAACAAGAATAAGTTTATTAACAAAGAGGCAAGATTCAAGTGACAGTGAGTAAGACTGTTGGAAACAAATGGTTACATATAAAACAAAATCATGACACACTTTCTAGAGATTAACCTTAACTAATAAGACATTTCCTGTCTTCTACAAGAAAACTTTCCTCATGTTTTCCACGGTGTTTTCAACCAGTTTGGTTGAGACCTCTTCTCATAAGATCAAGTCCACTGACAGCTTGGCCTCACAGACTAAAGGAATACCTAGGGGTGCTTCTGCACCCCAGATATAGTTTCTATAATTCATTGTCTTATCCCTAAACAGGATAAGGGGGGAGAGATAGCTCAGTGGTTTGAGCATTGGCCTGCTAAACCCAGGGTTGTGAGTTCAATCCTTGAGGGGGCCACTTAGGGAACGGGGGAAAATCAGTACTTTGTTCTGCTAGTGAAGGCAGGGGACTGGACTCGATGACCTTTCAAGGTCCCTTCCAGTTCTAGGAGATAGGATATTTCCTATTATTTATTTATTTATAACTCCTGCTGTTTACTTCTTCCTGTTAATTTTTTCTCTTTTGAAGATTTCACAATCTTTCATTAGCATTCAGCTCAGACTTGTGAGTGGAGGCAAATGTGAACCATACAATACTTAATTTGTGTGTAAACAGACAGCTAGATAAACATTTCTTGTCTGAAAAAAAGCCCCTGCTTTTTATCTTTGTTGGTGACCAGTCCCTAGACACAGGCCTTAAGACCATAATTTTCAGTGTATATGCATAACTCGTTATACAACATCTGTACATGTATTTGACAATGGTATTGATGACCAGTGTGACACAGACTTTCATTAGAGACCTCACATGACACTTTTTGGTGAACTAGAGTGTAAATACCAGACCCAAGGGATTACTGTAACCCTTACGCCCCCCTTATGTCTGCTGCCAGTTGGCATCAAGAGATCAGTGGGTCACAGCAATGGTCAGTGGAACTATATAGTAACTAAAGATCTAAAGTTTAAAAGATGGAAAGAATATTTTTATCAGCTGTTGAATGTGAATAGTTAAGTTGACCCATCTGTCCTTGAGGCTATCAACTGTGAAGGCAACAATGAAGAACATAGATTGGAAGCAGACACTGAAGCTGCAATCAGGTCTCTGAAAAATGAGAAGACACGTGGTTCAGATGGTATACTTCCTGAAGTGTTGAAAAATGGCAAAAGTGGCACGGGCATGGTCTTTTGCAAAGTTTTACATTTAATTTGGATGACGAGTAAAGTACCCGAAGACTGGCCACACTCAGTCATCATACCACTCTTTAAGAAAGGTGAGCCACAGACTGTGACGACTACAGAGGAATAAGGCCTATAATTCTTAGCAAAGTATTCTGTAGAGTGATGCTCAGCCAAATGAAAAGAGGAGCAGAGGAAATCTTTTCTGAGTCGCAAGCTGGCTTTAGACCTGGACATTCCACTATGGATCAGATACTGGGTTTTTTTGTCAAACCTTGGAGAGACACAGAGTTCAACAAAGCCGGTTTTGCCATTCTTTGACTTTAATGAAGCATTTGACTCCACTAACAGAGAGGCTCTGTGGAAAGTACTGAAGCAGTATGGCTTTAGCAGCAAGTTGATTCAAATACTGCAGAGTCTGTATAGCTGGGCATGCAGTAAGAATCAATGGGGAGCTGACAAAGTGGTTTAAAGAGAAAACTGGAGTCAAATAAGGATGCATATTCAGTCCAATACTTTTTGCTCTGTACTTAGAAGACATCTTGTCCAACCCCCCTTAGAAACATTGGTGGAGGCTGCAGGATATTGGGGCAAATTATCAGTCAGCTTGACTTTTCAGATGATATTGTCATGATAATGCCTATGGAAGAATATAACCAAGAAGTAGCAACTAACCTGTACACAAGAGTCAGAGAATGGGGATTAAAAATGAATGAACAAGTGACCAAACTAATGGTAACATCAAAAATCAAGAAACAGGTTAAACTAGTCATTAACAGTGTGGCCACTGAAGAAGAAGACCGTTTCTGCTACATGGGTTCCATCATAAGCTATGACAACCACTATGAAGTTGACATTGACAGATAGCTACTGCCAGCAGCTGAATAAAAATGTTTGGAACCTTAAATCAATGTCCATGTCAGCTAAAACCAGGTTATATAGAATGCTTATTGTACCCACTGACAATGTCCGGAGCAAAAACTGCAAATGTTTGAAATGAAGTGCCTGCGCTGTATCCCAGGTATGACAAGGCTTGGTAGACTAAGAAGTGATGACATCTGTAAAAGATTGTAGTCACACACTGCACTTTCAGTCTTCAAAAGGTGTCATCTACAATGGTTTGGCCATATTGCTAGAATGACCCCATACCAACTGTGTAAAATGTGCTCTGTGGAAGAGTGGACAGAGAGGGAGGCTGTGGATGTCCAAGGAGACTGTGGTATAACAGTCCATAAAATCATCCTGGTAACCCCCTAACAGGCTCAAAAGGTGGCTCAGAACAGACTGGTCTTAATTTCAACCCTGTCTAGCCTTGGTGTTGGAAAAAGGAGATGATGAAATTGATCGGAAGTGGTCTTAGCACACCAGGTGCCTCACTGTTTTCAAAATTCTGTCGGCACCACAGCACAGGAGGGGTTTGAAGGCAGACAATGACCGGTGGCTTTGGAGATGTTTATGGGGAGCTCCTCCCAGGTGTGAAGAACAGCATGGCAAAAAGCACAAAAGTGCTTGTTGAAAAATGTAACAAGTAGATTAGCAAATAATCCACCACCACCATCATAAATGACTTCTGATCTTGCTGGGATAACAGGAGTCTCAGCAACCTGGACAATGTTGTAGTGCCTGGCTCTGCTCAGCAACTGGTTTCCTGGTTACCAGGTTTCCTAATGCCTCCACTGACATGCCTGTACCCTTTGTGCAGACAAGTGCCTGTCTGGTTTGCAAGAAAGAGACGTTGTAGAGTACAAACTGCCAGCACAAAGGACCACACCATTCAGGGTTAATGTTGAATTATTTTCTACTGGCCACTTGTCTAGAAATTAAATTGTTTGTAGACTTTCAACAACACTCTCCTCTGTCCATGGCTGACAAAAGCTGATGCATGGGAGTGGACACTAGTCCAGAGTGACTGTACTGCACTGGCACACACAGTAGTGGCTTGTGCTGCCCTGGCCGCTCTCTTGAGCAATCTTCTTTTGTAGCTTCATGCAGGAGTGAAGAAAAGGCAGCTTTTTGCATCCAGATACAACACTGCCAGAACTAGTCGGTAGGAAAATGTGAAGTTTGGACTTGTAAACACCTACAGCCCTTGGTCTGAGGCCATCCTCTCAGATTCCTTACGGGCCATTAAGTACTAAAAAAGCTGATGCAAAAGCCAGCTTTAGGCATAACAGAGCCTCTTATTGCAAGATCGTCACTTAGACGCCTTTAATGTTGGAATAGTTACTGATTTTCTGGTTCCTTTGCGCCAAGCAAATTAAACCAAAATCCGACTCACTCCTTTATTAGGACGGACAGATTCATAGTGTGTCTGAAGACTTATTTGCCAGTCTCTGAACAATTATTAATAGAAACAACCTAACTCACTTCCACATGTGAATTCATCAGATTGTGTCACTGCTAATTTTGTTCATCAGATGAATTGTTGCATCTTAAGCCACATCTCAGTTTCTTCCATTGCTCGTGCTTGACTTACCAGATGTTCATTTTCTGCATTCTGACTCCTTAATGTCAACGTAATGTTCAGTGTAGCTGAACCACTTTCGTATTTGACATTTTCAGTTCCCAGAAGTTTTCAGCTATGTTATTTGTTTTTCTGTTTTAAACTCTGGAGGCTTTAAGAGACGTGAAAATGGTTTAATTTTCCGAGTCTCTCTCTCTCTCTCTTGGTGTCTCCATCAGGACTTCTACTGATGTATTTGATTCATCAGTGCATTGAATATTTTATGCTTCATACAATACACTTGTGTCTCAGCTACATAGACAAGATTTTCATTAACAGCTCTTACTTTCAGTGTTTTGGATTTGACAAAAAAAACCACAATTCCATATATAACTTTTTAATGAGCTGATTCATTTGGAGATCTCTATGCCCCAGATATTTTGGGACTAGAAAAATCACATCTTTTACTTAAACATAAAAATGGATCATGGTTCATTTGAAAATGGCCGCTGAATCAAGATCTTAGGGTATGTCTACACTGAAGGAAAAGCCAACAGCACTGAGTCTCAGAGCCCAGGTCTGATGACTCAGGCTTGTGTGGCTCAGGCTGCAGGATTAAAAATAGCAGTGTAGCCCTGGAAACCTGAGCCAACTGACCCTGGCTGTGAGACTCGGCGTCACAGGTTTTTCTTTGTAGTATAGACATACCCACAGGAGTATTGGTGAGAGAGTTCTCACTACATCACAAGTTGCTGTATCACACACTCTGATGACTGAAAATTTGAGTTGTGCAGCTTTTTCCATTCCTCAGTTTGATTTTGTTGATCCCTGGCTCTTTTTACAAATGAATAAAATATGAGTGATAGAAAAGGAATAACAAAAGCTGAATAGGTTGGTAAAAGGCAGCTAAAGCTGGCTTTCAGTGAAGTGCAGTGGAAATTTGAAAACAAAGTAATTGTTTTTATCAGTCTGAAGCACAATCAGGTGTTTTAAAAAAGTTCTCCTGCTGAATTGTGACTATTCAAACAGATCACTTTACATTTATAATTCAGAGATGAACATGGGCAACTACAGAAGAAGTGGTGCTCCGTGGGGAACCTGCAGATTTAAGTATGAACAGTTTCTCTACAATAACAAAGATGGGTAAGTGGTATTACAAGCAGACTTTATGGACCTAATCTGCAACAGTGCTAAGAAACCACAGTTTCTGTTTTTCCCCTTAATTGCAATATTTATACTCTACCCTTCTGAATGACTGTACATCTGAGATCTCCAAGCACTTCAGAAACATTAGCCTCCCAATGCCCATGAGAGGTAGGGAAGTAGTATCATTCTGACTGCTAACAGAGGTTGGAGAGCAAAGGCCTGTGCTGTAGAAAGAAACAGCCGAACTGTCCAGTCAGGGTTCCTGTTCCTGCTCTAAAAACTGACACTGACTTGTAACCAAGTGGGCAAAACGATTTGTGGTGTTTGAAAGACTGACACCTACCGGAGCCTGAGGATGGAGATAGAGTGACCTCTGGTACGCTTTTAGAGTCCATGTGGGTTCTTTTATTGGTTTTTATAGGATTTCTCTGTAATCCTTTTACCCTAAGAAGCAATGCAATTTGCGGTGCAAAGGCTGGTTGGTGACTGGTGTGTACTATTATAGCCCCTGGAGAGAGGTTAATCAAAGGTTCTGGACCCTGGTCAGACCTGCTGGGGAAACCAGTGAGGTGCGGAGGGACTGTAAGCCTAACCCTGGTCTGGAGGGAGAGAGACGCAGGTCTCGGCTCAAGAGAGGTGATGGCTGGGAGCTGAAAACCTTAAGAGGGGGCAGGCACTTGAGAAAGATCAGGAGAGGGGGTCAAAAGAGCAGTTAACCCTGAAACTGTGACAGGTCCCTCAGGCTCCTGAAAAATTGTCAGCGTGGCCCTCTGTTGGAAGAAGCTGAAACACCCATATTATAGAACAGTCATGGAATACAGATCAGTGCAGATGACTGTCCATTTATATTATAGCATTTCTTGAGAACTTATCTAAATCTCTTAAAAATATATGTATCTCCTTACAGCCCATGTAAATTAATGAGATATTGATAAAGCAACCTGGCAGCCTGACTTAGCAGCCTATGGTTATTTGTGTATTAAAGACATGTGCATTACCCAGAAATATATTACTTCAGAAAGGAACATCCTTTAAGGACCATTTGATATTCATTGCAAAGAATTTATTTATAAATCTGCGGTGCCAGTTCTGTGCAAGAATGTTTTCCTTTAGTGCTTTTCTTATATTCCTGCAGAGATGGCACATAGTGAATTCAGGAGTGATTATCAGCAAAATATGCTGGTCTTTCAAACATCTATTTAATTTCCATATGCAGATTGTTTGCCTATTGTTTCCATATGCAGATTGTTTGCAGATAAGGGGTTTTGTGCATGCAGTAATGGTGGGAGCAAATTTAGAGGCTGTTTCTGAAAATTAAGCTACATCATGTCATAGGTTTATTTAATTAAAAGGCAACATTTAGTGGGGGAAATTTGACTGATCATAAAAGTGAAGAAATAACTGAGTAGACAAAGGAAGGGAGATGATAATATGAGCAGATACTCCTACTAATATCTTACCTGCATATAGACCTTTCATTTAAAAGGATCTCCAAACACTTCAGAAATCACTTCATCACTGAAGTGCAGCCAACTCTGGGGTAAAGGTTAGGACCAAGTCTGATAACCATTGCAGAGCACACTATAGGAAACAGCATATTTGCCAGAGATACCAGAATAAACCTTACTCTTCTGGAAAATACCATAGGATCTTTAGGACCATATTTTTGTAAAATGAGGCTGAAGATCTATGCAAATTTTCATGCTTACTTAATATAATTGCATATGGGCTCATAGTATATTGCATTTATTACATATAGGGTCAAATTCAACTGCGAAGTGGATTTGGTCCGTGATGTCTTTAAGCACTGAAATCCAAACAACCAATGATCTTACTTCAATATATGGAAGAGACTCATTAGAGAACAAAGTCTTGTATGAATTCCAAAGAAACCCCAGAGAGGTGTTTACCTCAGGAACCTTGATGGTAAACATTTATGTGAAGTATTCATAGCTCCCTGTCTGAATCTGAAACACTTTGACAATGTTTATAAACTTATTTTGGTCTGTTGACGGTAACGTTTAGGTAGCGTAGATAATTTAGAATCTTGCAGGAAATTAATAATTTAACAATGGTGTATAGATCCAACTTCCAGTAAAAATATCCAAGTATCATATCAATTGACTTCAAAGTTTAGACCCTGAAGCCAGTAGCATATTTGGACCTCTCAGTGTGTTTACACCAGATGATGAATTATGCTTCCACGACTCATGCTAATTTAGACTAAGTGATCCTTAATGGTTATCCACTTTGGCGCTCTGTGAGAAATCCACTGCACCTGGGGAACTTTACATCATGCAAAAGGCCTGAAGTAAGTCCATGAAGACTCAGGAGGAAAGACATGAAATTACAAATAGACAATACTCTATACTGATAGAACTGCTGTATTAGCTTAGTTTCCTTCACTCCCATCCCAGAGAGTGATTACAGACTCTCTCCCTACACCCCCTTCTGTTGCAAGCTTCCTGCCTTTATAATCACAACCCAGCCCCCTCCCCCGATCTGGGCTTCATCTCTAATTAAGGTTGGCTCTTCCCCCAGGTGCAGCCAGGTACCATGATTGGCCTCTCAGCCCACATTAATCCATTTGTCACCTGTGAGGGGTATACACCCCCGCACACAGGGGGGTTTGCAAACCTTAGTTGTGATTTATGTAGCTGATAGGCTGGCTGGCCCTTTGAGCTCAGCCTTGTCTATGACCTAGCAGTTATCCCTCAACTGTGGTCATGCCTCTAGCAACTTAGTGGTAATTAGTGATCCTGAATCGGAATGAGGGAGCTTAATTAGAATGACTGATCCTGTAGAGGACCAGTGAGCAGACTACTTAAACAGAGCTGACCTCAGCCAGCGGAGAAGATGCCTGTGAGAGGAATAAAAAGAGTTCCCTGTATAGTATAGCCAGGCTGGATGGCAGCCTGACCTGCTCTCTGGGGGTAAGTTCATGTTGGGGGAGTCCTGAGACAGGACTTGTAAGGAATAGGGAGCTCCCTGAAGTCAGCTGGAGTCTCTGGGGAAGGGAGGCAGTAGGGGAAAATCTCTTGGGAAGTATGATACAAAGGCCTCTTGGTGCCAAATGACAAAGGGTTCACTATGCTTAACTAGTAACTCCTGACAAACTCACTACACCTAATACACTGCTTTCATGGTGTTTATCCATAAAGGATACTGAAAGCTTGTAACTTATTGATATTCATAATCATGGTGAGATGTGTATGGGGAATATTTAAGGAATAATATAACCATGTTAAAATTTTGCCCTATGGCCTTGAAGTGAAAGTGAGTCACCAGGGAATGATATCTCTTGGCGATGCCTCATTCAAGCAGTAGAGAGTTGTCGCCTCTCCGAGGCTAACCAATTATGTAATGTATTGCTCAACTGTCCACCCTTGCAACAACTCGGAGAAGTCAATAGAAAATCATCAAGCTATAAATATTGAAAGCACTTGGAGGTGAAAAGGAGCCATATCACCGCGAGGGGATTGCCCTGCCTGTGGACAAAGACAAAAGACAGTTTCCGTATATCACAGCATAGGGGGAAAACACTCTGCATCAGTTCATTAGGGCGGTACCTTGTAACAGCAAGGATGCTTGATGAAAGATTGGGGCCTGGCTCGTTGGGGGCTCATAAACGCTGCAAAAGACTGAACTTTGGGGTGACAATCTATTTTTATTAGAAAAGGCAATTATTAAGTGTAGGCCCTAGTTCATGTTTTTTGTTTTGTATATAACCGTTTGTTTCCACTACTCACACTTGATTCTGTTTGAACCTTTATTCTTAAATATATTTTTGTTTTACCAGAATTGAACTCAAATACTGTATGAGATACAGAAGCAGTGGTCTAAGGTAAAACTAGTAAAGCGTTCCTTTGGGAACAGAGAATATGAGATTTCCAAGGGTAACCAGTGATCAGGAGCTGGGTGAGACAGGTTAGATCACAGAAACCCTCTTGGGAGCTGCCACCTGATGTGCCAAGACTACTTCTACCCCTGCCAGATCAGGACTCTAGCACCCTGTCTTGTTGAGCCAGACACTCCCATCTGCTCCAACACAGACCCAGGGTCTGAATTACTTACCCCAAAGCTGCAGGTTTACCTGGAAGCAGCTAACAGAAGTGTTCCTGTCTTTAACACTCAGATGCCCAACTCCCAATGGGGTCTAAACCCAAATTAATCTGTTTTACCTTGTATAAAGCTTATACAGGGTAAACTCATAAATTGTTCACCCACTGACAGAGAGAGGCACAGTTGTTTGCTCCCCCAGGTATTAATACATACTGAGTTAATTAATAAGTAAAAAGTGATTTTTATTAAATACAGAAAGTAGGATTTAAGTGGTTCCAAGTAGTAACAGACAGAACAAAGTAAGTCACCAAGCAAAATAAAATAAAATGCACAAATCTATGTCTAATCAAACTGAATACAGATAATCTCACCCTCAGAGATGATTCAGTAAGTTTTTCTCAGACTGGACCCCTTCCAGGCCTGGGCACAATTCTTTCCCCTGGTATAGCTCTTGTTCCAGCTCAGGTGGTAGCTAGGGGATTCTTCACGATGGCTCCTCTCCTCCTTTGTTCTCTTCCACCCCTTTATATATCTTTTGCATAAGGGGGGAATCCTTTGTCCCTCTCTGGGTTCCCCTCCTTCTCAATGGAAAGACACCAAGTTAAAGATGGATTCCAGTTCAGGTGACATGATCATATATCACTGCAAGACTTCATTGCCCACTTGCCAGCACACACGTATACAGGAAGACTTACAGGTAAAACACACCCCTCTGCAGACAATTGTCCTGGTTAATGGGAGTCATCAAGATTCCAAACCACCATTAATGGCCCACACTTTGCATAATTACAATAGGCCCTCAGAGTTATATTTCATATTTCTAGTTTCAGATACAAGAATGGTACATTTATACAAATAGGATGATCACACTCAGTAGATTGTAAGCTTTGTAATGATACCTTACAAGAGACCTTTTGCATGAAGCATATTCCAGTTACATTATATTCACTCATTAACATATTTTTATAAAACCATATAGACTGCACAACGTCACACTGGGTACCACAGGGGGACACTTTGAAGGGACTTGGAGGCTGGACTACATCTAATGTCAACCAGCAGAGCTGGTATAGCCCAGAGGAGAGTGCTTGAGTGGCTGACAGGCTGGTGGTGCTAGGGAGCTAACACCCAGCTGATACAGGCAAGACTCCTTTATGCTAGATGAAGGTAGCAACAAGGTGACTCAAAGCTCTGGGTGCCCTGAGAAGCATCACAGGGAGAAACAACATAGAAGAAACTCTCCAGGGCCCAGGAGTAGGGGAAAAGCAGAATTCCTCTGCTTAGTGAGTTGTAATTATTTTGTAATGAAGTGACTTTTATTCAGGAAGAGAATATCTACAGAGGAAGCTATTGTGGAATATCTTATTCTGCAGCAGCTATGCAAGTCAATTTCCCACTATAGACAAGGCCATAGGCTTCGAGACTCCACATTTGTCCTCCTTGTTGTTTTCCTTGATCTAAGGTAAAAGACTTTAGACAGAAAGCACGTGCTTTGCTCTTTCTGTAAGGAAAATATAACAGCCATTCATATCTTGGTTTTGCAAGACCAGTGGTGATTTATAGTGGGGTTCCATTTTGTCCCAAGTGCCTGTGTTCTGTGTGTGTGTGTGTGGGGGGGAAATAAGTTTTTTGTTTTATACCAGCTGCACTACAAACATAGATGAACACTTAGGCCTTGCCAGTGGTTTCTACAATGTACTAAGGGCCACATTTGACTTTTAAACCATGGCCTGAACTGGAAGGGAATTGAGGAGGGGCTGCATTTGAAAGTGTGCAGTGTGCGTTCCTCTCCAAGTCAGGCCAACTCTGCTGACAAACGAGGCCAGCCACAACTCAGCAGTTATTCCATGCCAGATCCTAGCTAGCATTTCTGTCATCTAGTGCTGTTAGTGGTGATGGCAGTAGTGCTTGCACTCTCCAGCAGCACTGTGCTTGGCTCCTGCATATTGACACAAGGGGCAGGGGACAGCTCCTTGTACTCTCTCTCCAGCTACTTGCATTCCTATGCAGGTCCAGGCACAATCTATCCCTAAATCATTGTATTATTTAGTTTTATATTTATTGTATTATTATATATTATAATGTAATGTATTGTATTATTTAGATTTAGTTGGGGTTGGTCCTGCTTTGAGCAGGGGGTTGGACTAGATGACCTCCTGAGGTCTCTTCCAACCCTAATCTTCTATGATTCTATGATTATTCTAAGGAAACTTAAAGGAAAAGTTCAAGGGGCAAACAACTTAAAATTCTTTGAGAGAGAGCCGGACAAATTTGAGTGTGATTGTAGCATGGGGTTGCTTGTGATGGTGGGGGGGCTAGGCTTAGCAGCTCACTTTCACTTTATATCTTATGTTCCTATAGCTCATTCTTGAGGGTTTTAGCTAGCCTCCTGCAGGGGTCAGGAAGGGATTTTTCTCCTTTCTCTGAAGCATCAGGGATGGAAGATGGGACTCTGAATGGGGTGGACCAGGGCTTTGAAGTGACATGAAGCATTCACTCTCTCCAGAGTTTGGCTGGCTGGTTCTTGCTCACATGCCCAGGGTCTAACTCATTGGCATGAGTGGGGTTGGGAAGCAATTTCTACCAGGTCAGATTGGCAGTGACCTTAGGGGGCTTTAGCCTTCTTTTGCAGCATGTGGGTAACACGTTATTTGCCAGCATTATTTGGGAATATCTCAATCATTCCATGCCATTGCGGGTGCCTCGAGCACTGATGCACTTCAGTCCCTCCTATTCTCGACCTCTGCACATAATAGTCTAGCCTCATGTGGATCTCATTTACTTTGGTCTCATTTCCATTGCTGGGTTTAGTGTGCAGGTGTTGGTGGCCTGTGATATACAGGAGGTCAGACTAGATGATCTAATAGTTCCTTAAACTCCATAAATCTATGAACCGCTACATCCTGGGATCTTAATGAGTTGAGCTGAGGGTTCTTCTTGACACCTTATGGAATTGGAGCCTAGAGTACTGGACATTGTTCATATGGTTCCTGAATATAATATCAAGTAGGAAGTTGTCATGTTGACAGCCTGGTAATGTAGGACAGGATACACCAAATCATGCTGTCATTGGAATGTGTGAGAACATTAGACTTTCAAATTTACAGTTAAAATAGAGTAATAATCGACTAAAACTTGCATTATAACGACAAAAAATTGTCCTGGGTTCTAGTTGAGATGAATGAATAGTCTGGAATTTGGATTCATTTTATATTCCCATTTGGGGTGCTATTATTTGGGGGGGGGGGATGGGAGGGAGGAGAACATTTGAATCCCAGAATCTGAATAGTAGACTGCATTCCCCTCCCCTCTCTCCCATGCTTAACCTCATGTCCTCCCTACCCACTGGATCCCTCCTCTTCCCTTGTGCCCCAGCATCCATTCCTTCCTGCAGATCCCAGGACTCTTCTTTCCCTTCAATGTCCTCCCCTTATGTAGAACAAACTTAAATTAAGACCTTGGAATCAATGTGGGAGATGAAGCTTGGAAATGAATCTGGTGTACTGTAGAATGTACCTAATCTTCACCCTGCGTGTCTAACCCAAAACACAGCACTGAACAGCTCCCACTGGCTATCTATCAGATTATGGATTCTGTGAATTTTGTAATTTGTAAACTGTTGGAGATGCTGCCATTTGCACTTTATTATAGGTGGAGAAATATAAAAGAATAGGTTTCAGTGATACTGTTATTATGCAAGGCGGTAAGGGGAAAAAAGTATGGGCCCAATTCTCTTCTCAAACCAGTTTTACATCAGTGTCATTCTATTGACTTCAATAGAATTACTCCTGATTTTGACTGTGAATATATAATATATGCTCCTATCAGCGAGATGTGCAGAACAGTTTATTTGGCAAATGAAGGTAGATGATTGTCCAAAACTAATGCACCTATATATTTTTGTGTGTGTGTAAAACTGAGCCAGACCTTGTTCCTACTGAAGCTAATGGCCAAACCTGCATGACTTGCCTATCAGTTAATGCCAATATCTAACTGAAATTGTGTGGAATCCCATATTATTTTCACAGAACTAGCAAAGGAGTAATTTGTGATTAGAATCATTGCCAGAAGAATAATCCCCACGGCTATGGCTCTGTTAAGTTATGATTCTGCTTTAAAAAATATAATGGGCTTGAAAAGGACTGAATGGAAACTAGGTGCTAAAGCTGGGCTCTTTGCTGATCAGGCCTGGATTAAATAGAAAATTCTATTTGATACACTGTTTGGTTAATGTGATTTATACTTTTAGATTATAGTAGGTCAACAAAGTGCGCACTAAGCCATTTCTGTTTTGTTAACACATGCTTTTCCTTTGGGCTTTTAAATGAAGTGCAAACTGGTCAGAAGCAATTTAAGGGACTGAGGACAATCTGTTGCTTAATGGAGGTAATCCTTTAAGAAAGATGATGCAGAACTGTGTTGAGCACTCCTGTGTGTCCATTCCTAAGAGGCTGCCTAAAAATGGGTGGTATCTTGTAGAGGAGGTTGCCCCAAAAGGGTGGTGGTCTCTTGTATAGGTGTCACTGTATTAGAACTGGAGAGCAGTTGTATATAGTGAAAGTGACATAGTCTGAACAGCAGAATTTGTGCAAAATGAATGTATGTACTCAACAGATCAGAGGCATAGCGAGCGCCCTCCGACTGGAGGGGGCCCCGCAAGGAAGGGAGCCCCTAAAAGTGGCAAAAAAATGTAAGGGGCCCCATCTGGACATATGTTCGGAGGGGGCCATATTCTTTGTTGCTACGGCCCTGCAACAGATTTAATGTAAAGCCTCAAAAAACACATCCTTTTGCTGAATCATAAATGGCTTTTTTTGGTCTTTGATTTATATGTATTCTTAAAATACTGGATTATTTGAATTAACTTTTTCCCCTAGGTGAAATTGGAAGCAGTTTTGAGCTTTTGAGTTTATATTTTGAACTGGATAACTTAAAGATGCCTTTTTGTTAGTTCCTGACTTTTTATATTGATAACATTTCAGTGGCCTTTTAGTATTATTTATTATATATGATGGTCCTTTGAAAAAGCTGTTTAGATTTGACATTATTTTTCCTGTTCGGAAAAATATTTGAGTGAGCAGTGGATTTATTTCCCAATAGACGGATACGTTCCCCCATTGTTTTCCAGGAATGTGTTTCACTTATCTGAAAAGTTTGCTAATCTGATGGTAAGGGTAGAGGCTTAGTACCAGAGACTCATGCTGAGCTTTTTGGTTCTGCCAGTTGCCAGACAATTTACAGGTTAAAATGCTAGACCTTACTTGTTAATTCTCTGACAAAGGAACCTGATCACCCTCATAGGATTAGGAGGTACGATCTCCAAAAAGAGTTAAAACTCAAAAGTGACTAACCTTTTTTGCTCTTGGTTAGGGCGACACAACATTTTCTTTTAATTTGAACATTCCTCTGCAGTGCTGGAAACACAAACACATCAGCATTGTATTAGTGCATGAGAATCAGGAAGTGAAATGGAGAAGAAATAAAACAAAGCCATTTCCCCTTTCCCAGTCTGAGCTGAGTGAAGTGCAAAGAGCAAGAATCACATTAGCATTTACACTTTTCTGTTTTAATAATCTAAAGTTACTAGTGACACAGGGAAGGAAGACTATTTATTTTTTCCAGATAAATTATTCTGAATCTTGTTGCTGTTCCTTTAAAAGTATTAGTCATTTAAACTAACATAATCTTCTCTAAACATCCTGATCCCTATGGAGAGAGAATAGAAGATTAAGGAGACCCAAGCAGCATTTTTTTAAAGGATTTATATAAATCCAAGAATGACTGTGAAAATATGAAACAACTGCTCAGCCTAATGTATGTGCCAGAAGCTTGGAGGCGCTCTTTAGTAAATCTGACTGAGATGCAATCATTCAAATGTGATTAGCATAAACCCTCATCCTTTTTATCGCTTGGTGACCGTCCTTCAAAGCAGTCACTACAAGATGGGATAAACTCATGCATGGCCATAGCTTTGGGCTTGTCTCCACGTGGAATTGCTCCTGATTAATTCCATGTGTGGACACCCTTAGTCCAGAACAGAGTTTAGTTTAATGCAAGTTACTCCCGGCTTGTTTGATATTTGCAAGCCACGTTTCACGGTTTGTTCTTGCCTGTCAGGGTGGTTACACAGCTGCCAGTAGAGCAAACAGCTGTGGAATCTGGAGCGGCTGCTCTCGGGTTCGCATTCCCTTGCTGAAGACACCCCGGCAACCCCAGCCCCCTGCCGCCAGGGGAGAAAAACCTCCCTACAGGAGAAGAGTTTCGGAGGGAACAGACTTTGTCCTGTCAATCAACCAGGGGACTCCCCGCCCACTCTGGAATTCGAAGGAAGAATTCCCTCCTACTCACGTCACTCAAAAGGGAATCCCCGCCCCTCGTTCCAGGGAAGGGAATCCCCGCCTATGCTGTCACTCACGCAGAGGGGAATCCCCGCCCCGGCGGCGTTTCACAGGGGCCGTGGCCCCTCCCACGCCCCGCATGGGAGGCGGGGTTCAACAGGCTCCCCCCTGCCGGGGAACTGGGGGTTGCAGGGAGCCTCCCCCTGGCTGAAGCGCTGCCTGGGGCTAAGTGGGGAGCAGCAGCAGGCGGTGCCTC
Organism: Terrapene triunguis; assembly: GCF_002925995.2. Taxonomy (NCBI): domain Eukaryota; kingdom Metazoa; phylum Chordata; order Testudines; family Emydidae; genus Terrapene; species Terrapene triunguis. The sequence goes on along the minus strand of NW_020664420.1, from coordinate 15,923,930 downwards.
CCCTCCACGTGCTGTCCTTGCTTGCGCTGCATGGGGAGCTGGCTGCGGGCTTGTAGGGAGCCCCGCTGGCTTGCTCCTGCAGCGGGGAGCCGCAGGCTGCGTGACCTGCCCCAGCGGGAAGGGGGGAGCCCAGTGGCGGCGGTGCTGGGGGGAGAGGGGAAAGGTCCCCCGGCTGCTGAAGGGGAGGCCGAGTTTGCCTCGTTCGCCCCCCATTCGTGCCATCTGGGCCCGGGCCCCGGCGGGGCGAGGGGGCTTCTGCAGCCCCTGCCCGAGCCCAGCCGCTGGGCAGGGAATCCCCTGGCCCATCTCCCCCGGGGCGCCCGCTGCCCGGTCAGCTCCGCCCGGCTCAGCCCTCCCCTGGGGGCCCTGGCCGCGGCTTTAGGGAGCCGGGCTTCGTAACTAGACGCACAGGAGCGAACTTCAGCTGCTGGAACTTGTCAGCCGGGGGGGCCCCAGCCAAGGTATAAATAGACGCCGCCGCCGCGTCGAAGCGGGGCTGGGAGCCGCTGTGACACCGGCCGCCTGGGGTGCGGGAAGGGAAGGAGGCTGCTGTGCGGGGCGTCTCCAGAGCCGGAGCGAGCGAAGCCTCTAAGCCCAGCCCCCCAAATCGGAGACCTGCAGCGGGAGCGTCTCGCCAGCCCGGGGGAGGGGCCCTGCAACCCCGCCCCACCGGGAGAGCAGGTGGGGAGAGACCCCGCACCTCCCCGGGGAGAGCGCCCGCTCCGACCGCAGCCCCGTGAGCCCAGCCCTCCTCGCCCGCCTCTCCCCGCCTGCCAGAGAAGAGCCGCCCCAAACTTTGGGACAGGAGTCCGCTGCTCAGCCCGGACCCCCCGCTCCCTGGGACGGGTCGGAGGAGTCCAGAGCCATCGCCTGGGACTGGCCATGGGGCCGTCGGACCTAGTGGCAGGAGGTGAGTGGATCCCGTTTTGCTGTGCTCTCCTCAAGAGGAGGATCTGGGCAGAAATGACACCAGATGCTGGTTTAACAGAGGAAGGGAGGGAAATCAAATGTATTTTTTTTATTGTGGCTTGTCAGGAAACGTAACAGTCCTGAGATCAGTGGTAGAAATCAAGGAAATAAGTGACTCCCTCCCCCATAGCTCTGTTCCTTTTCTCTAAGCATCCAGTAACTTCGTGGTTTTATGGATATTTCCTCCTCCCCCCCCCCCCCCAATCTCTCCTTCATGTATCTATCTGTAGTTTGCATTACTGCTTGCTAAATATATTGGGTGTTTACTGTGGTCTGCAGCTTCCAGACCTTTGTGTGATTTCACCCTTTATAACTCCTAGAAAAATCACTGGTGGCAGTACTGTCTGTACTGTGAAAGACTGGGAAAACCTTTCCACATCTAATAGAACAAAACTGAGTAGCGCAGAAGCAATACGTGTAGCAGGGGAGCATTTAACAACGTGCACTTTAATTTGTTGGACATCTTGAGTCCTTTAGGGTAGTGGAGATGCAGAGACCAGTGTCCTTCGCCCTCCTGCCTGGATACAAGTGCCTGGACTCTGAGTCACATGCTGTTGGAGTAGATCATTGATACACTCACAGATGGTACCAAGCAACAACCCCTGCCTTGAGGATTTGAATTAATTCCTCCTGCATTGTGGATTTTAATTCATTTTAAAATTACCTGCATGGCTGTCCTTCAATGGAAGGGAATCTGGGGGATATTAGCAAGCAGGAAATCAGTTGTATTTTTTTTTTTAAAGCAAGTAATTCCCTTTATGCAGCAATCTAATAAAATCAGACTGCATGAAACATCTGGCAGATTTTTTTTTTATTGCCAGAAAGTAGTTCGTGTCATTAAATACATTTGTCTACACAAACCAGGCATTGATATATACAGTGGTGTAAGCAGCCCAAGAGGAATTAAAAAACCATAACAGAAGGGGGAGGAAAACATGAAGGGCTGACCTTAAAACCTAGAGAAACAGAAACACTCAGAGTTAAATGCACTGCCTGTCTTTCAGGTGGCCTGGGGAACTCTGTGCCTGTCTTATGGTGGTACATTCTGTTGTTGAAAGCTCCCGTGTCCCCTTAAAGATGCGGTAGAACAATTGTTCTCTACCTTTTTAGGCTCAGGACCCATGTGTAAACCTTGATAGACCCACTATATAGTTCATGTTAAAAAAAAAATATGGCTCACTAAATATTTCTTACCCACAATATGTAATGTACTTATTTAGTACTTATTGCATTAATGTGTATATCGGGCATATCATAGTGGTGGCTCCTGTCCTACAGGAGTGGCCAGCCCCCTTTCATCATGGCAGAGGGGCAGCTGGGCCAAACCTGAGGGGTGCTGTGACCCGACACACAGGGTCACAACTCCTGGAGCAGTGTGCTGAGCCCAGCCAGCCCTGCGGGACCAGAGCCACTGCTGCAGGCTGTGTGGGATTGGCTTTCCATTTCCTCCTCCTCCCCCCCAGGCCTCTCACCCCACTTCTCAGGGCCAGGTCCTGACCCCTATATCCCCCCCTCCCCCCGGCCTTCTATACAACACTTGACACATTATGGTTTTAGGTCAATGCTCTGTAGAATAAGGTGGGATCTTACTCCATCATTAACTTCACCTATTCTGCATATCTGTGCTGTTTCTATGGAATATAAGATCTCTTCCTATTGTAAGACCCTTCCAGTACATCAGTTTTCATGAATTTCCATGCATAAGCTGTCATCTATTGCATCTTTATTACCACTTATTTGCAGAGTGAGATTGTGTGCAGTGATTCTTGGAGGTGCAGCACAGAGGGTTGTAGCTCATGGAGAATTGGCCAAAAGCCACCTTTGCCTCCAATTTTGTTCCCTCCTGATTCTGGTCTTATTGGGGACTGAAATGTTGCCTGACATCATTTAGTTGCTGTGTTCTAAGATGCTCTAAGTTACAGCAGCACTGACTGGCTGCCTAGGGATGGCTCTGCAACCTGGCATTGGCAAGAATATCCTCTCCCACATGCTCCTCTCACTCATATAATCTATTCTTGGCACTCCCCATATGATGGGGTTTATGAGGGGCCTGTGTAGGGCAGCTTATGGCTGTCCTACACCATTCCTGCACTGCAGGAATTCTCTTCCATCCTGTTAAGACCTATAGCCAATGGGAGAATCCCTCCTGAAGTTTCACTACAGAAATAATCTTCTGAAATGCACAAGTGTGTTTATAAGACATCTCTTCATGTAAAATAATATATATAATTTATTGTCTCTAGTGCTTGGACCAAGTTTTGGTATTTAGTAAATATCACTGACAGTTTAAAAATCTTCTGAAAAAGTTGATTAAGGTGAGTATTTCTAGATTAAAAGACTCAAAATGGCTCCTTTATGATTTTTTTTTGCAAAGTGTCTACTTTTTGTGTCCCTTTACTTGCCCATCAAAATTGCAGTACACCATAAAGTAGACCAACACTGACTCATGCAAAAAGAAGCTTTTGAGAGCAGCAGTAATGAATTGTTGCGAATAATGGCAATTTTTTGGAACAGACACAATCTTCTGACTGTGAAGCTGATGGAAGAAAAAATAAAGCGTATTGATGGAGAATACGAATGTTCACTGTCTACCTGTTAAACCAGCAACAGAAACTTTCAGAAGTTACCAAGGTCTGGGAATATTACTTGTCCTGCTTTATTACTGTCTTCACCAGTATGCTGCATTCCCCTAAGGGAATGTGTACATATCCATTTTCCAAAATGGGCAACTGAGGGACAGAGGTCAAGTGACTTTGTAAAGGGTATATGGAAGTTTGGAAAGTTTTGCTCTCTGAGGTGGTAGAACTATGTTTCCTCCTCACTAGGCCACAATATCTATCATCTAAACTGTTTTAAAGCTCTTTATTTAGCTAGACCAAGCTCCTGTCTTAGCTACGCAGCATGAAAGGAAAGGTGATGGCTGGGGCCCAATGAAAAGGTACTGTACAGCTCAGTTTCATCTGAATGTTTGTGGTACTGCAGCCAGCATCTCACTATCTCTCTCCCCCCAGCCTTGCATAGTTGAGCGGGATGGTGACAAAATGGAACTGCTCAAGCCTCAGGGCAGCTGAGCAACTGCCTATTATCACCCCATGATCCTCTCTGAAAGTAGGAAATGGAGCAACCCAGACATGACTTAGTCCAGCCCTGCCAAGGTCTGCAGAATGCTTTTGAAATCTTACGGGGTTTTTTTGTTTAGCTTTAAAATGTAAACTGACTTTTATCTTCAAAAATCAAAGTAAAATAACATCTGTGAATGAGTAATTTGGCTGTTGTTACTGTTTAAATTATCACTGATATCAAATGAATTTCACTTCTTTAAAGGTCAGTTGAATTGCAATGAATTAAAGGCTGTGAATATTAACCATTCAGTGGAGAGAATAAAGTCTCATACTGGAGACATACTTCTAAAGCATTACTGTTGTCCAGTATAAGAGTGTTCTTTTGTTGCATTTTCTGTCTACAGAAAATATATGTAGCATTCTCATCCCTAAGGATTCCAAAGCCTTTCACAAACTCTATTATATATATTTAAAAAATAACTTGTTAATGCATCATTAATGTTGCACAGTTAAAATGGCAAAAGTCAGGAAATGCAAAAAGTGAGGTTCCAACAGCAATATTAACTTGGCTCTACTACACATCCGGTATGTTTTTATAGCATAAATTTTATGATATAAACAGGAATAGGTGGAAAGCTGAATGTAACTAGCAAAACAGTGTATATATGGGCAGCATGGCTGAGTCCACATGTGATGGTTGGTTTTTATGTATAATCTGAAACATGAGACCTCCAACTGCGCAGTGCCCCCTAACACCATTCTGGAAAATATGTTCAGTAATGACTCAGAGGAATGTGTTACTTACTGGATTGCTGACAGTGGTTCCTGGAGCACACTGGGGTTTCTTATAAATTTGCTATCCCGGAACTGACCAGTCTGCAACCCTGTTCAGTTTGTGAGACCAGAAAGATCCTAACAAAAGGTGCTATCACTTCATCTCCAATTACTCTCAGCTGCCAAGTAATATTACCCACTGACAGAGGTAGCAGTTCATTAAGCCAATTCTCAGTAGATTATATGCAAAAAAGATGATGGGGATGCTGTGTTATAATTAGATAATCTGAAATAGACCATACCAACCTTATTAATAGCCTGTTATAATTTTAGAAAATAAAATGTTGTTTGATCTTAACAGACTTCATTGAATCTATGAATTACAGAATTTAAGGCCAGAAAGTGCCATTAGAGCATCTCGTCTGGCCTCCTGTGTGTCACAGCCATTCAATGTCAGTCAGTTATCCCTGTACTGAACCCAGCGTTTGCATACAGACTATCATAACCCATTATGGAGTGTGTAATCTTTCAGCAGTAGCGCCTTGACCATAACAAGGTTGACCAGTGTGCATGATGTTCATCTGTGATTACATTCTCTGCAACAAGCTACCAAAATCAAATGAATGTTCACTTTTTGTTTTTTAAAAGCGGCATTTCATTTAACAAGAGCCTTGTGCACTAACAAACTGACAAATCACATCACACAACCTAATAGTTTTCTTTGACAGAGTAACGAGCCTTGTAGACGGGGGAAGCAGTAGATGTGATATAGCTTAGCTTTAGGAAGGCTTTTGATACTGTCTCATGTAAACTTTTCATAAGCAAACTTGGGAAATATAGCCTAGATGAATTCTGCTAGAAGGTGAGTACACAACTGGTTGGAAAAGCTTGCTCAGACTAGTTATCAATGGTTCACAGTCAAGCTGGAAGGGCATATTGAGTGGGGTCCTGCAGCGATCTATCCTGGGTCTGATTCTATTAAATATCATCATAAATGATTTAGACAATGGCATAGAGAGTACACTTATAAAGTTTATGGACAATACCAAGCTGGAAGGGGTTGTAAGTGTGTTGGAGGACAGGATTAGAATTCAAAATGATTTTGACAAACTGGAGAAATGGTCTGAAATAAATTTGGATGAAATTCAATAAAGACAAATGCAAAGTACTATATGTAGGAAGGAATAATCAATTGCACAAATACAAGAAATGACTGCCTAGGAAGGAGTACTGCAGAAAAGGATATGGGGTTATAGTGGATCACACACTAAATATGAGTCAACAATGTAATACTTTTGCAAAAAAGCGGCAGGAGTGTTGTAAGCAAGACGCGAGAAGTAATTCTTCCGCTCTACTCAGCACTGATAAGGCCTCAGCTGGAGCATTGTGTGCCGTTCTGGGCCCCACACTGTGGGGAAAAATGTGGACAAATTGGAGAAAGTCTAGAGGACAGCATCAAAAATGAGTAAAGGCCCAGAAAACATGACTTACAAGGAAAGACTGAAAAAAATTTGGTTTGGTTTGTGGGGAAGAGAAGATTGTTCTCATGTCCCCCATCATTCTTCAAGTATGTAAAAACTTGTTACAAAGAGGAGGGTGATAATTATTTCTCCTTATCTGCCGAGGACAGGACAAGAAGTAAGAGACTTAAATTGCAGCAAGGGAAATTTAGGTTAGACAATAGGAAAAAAACTTCCTAAGTGTAAGGGTAGTTAAGCACTAGAATAAATGATGTAGGGAGGTTGTGGAATCTCCTTAAAACCTTCTAAGGACCTGTTCGTCACTGGACAAACACCTGTCAAGGATGGTCTAGATCAGGGGTCGGCAACATTTGGCACGCGGCTCGCCAGGGTAAGCACCCTGGCGGCCGGGCCAGTTTATTTACCTGCTGACGCGGCAGGTTCAGCCGATTGCGGCCCCCACTCTCCGCGGTTCGCCGTCCCGGGCCAGTGGGGGCGGTGGGAAGCCACGGCCAGCACATCCCTCGCCCTCGCCACTTCTTGCCGCCCCCATTGGCCCAGGACGGCGAACCACAGCGAGTGGGGGCCGCGATCGGCTGAACCTGCCGCGTCAGCAGGTAAATAAACTGGCCCGGCCCGCCAGGGTGCTTACCCTGGCGAGCCACGTGCCAAACGTTGCCGACCCCTGGTCTAGAGTGTGTTGAAAAGGTTCATCTTTAGGCATTGAACTAGAAATCATGGTGATTGGGATGGTCTTGAGCCAACCTAGATATGTTATCTGTACAAACATTTATATCCTCCTTGTACCGTCAGCACTGAACCAATCCAGAACTCAGAGATCAAAAATGGATTCCAGGATGCAGCAGGGTGGCCAATATTTCTCCCCAAAGTCTTTCTTTAAGGACTCACAAAGGAGTGGTGGGTAGACTAGCCTATCCCCTCATTATTTTGTTCACCAATTAGGCCTAGTTTCCGACACACCAAGTTTGGATCAGTGAGTTCTGGGTCCCACACTTTTATTGTTTACTGGCATGATCTTTAAGGCAGTCCTTAAGTCAGGAGGCCTTTTGGTTTGGACTAATTCAGTTTTTGTCTCCCTTTTGTACCTTTTCCCATCATCATTTGTTGTTATAGGTTATTGTGACAGCTGATGAACTTTCACTCTTTTTTTGAGTTGTGCTCATAATTAGGGTAAATTTGTAGGCCCAATTATCACAACAAACCTCTATATTAAGAGAATCTCCATTTTAACTCCATTCTGGGACTTTTGTGAAAAGTGGCCACACTTAATCAAATCAGTTTTTTGAAGGGTTAGATTTAAGATGAGGTGCAAACAGCACAGTTACGCCTCCTCCCTGATTTCCCCCCAGTTTATGCTGAGAAGAATACCTGTCAGGAGATAGTAACACTGCTGTAGTTACCTAGCACTACTGTCATCCAGTCAGGTCTAATCAGGGATGGCAGTAAATTTGTTGGCCACCGAACTTAACTTAAACACTATGAGTCAAAGACTAAAGTCCCAGTCATCTGACATTATGCAGGCTGAGAGTTGAATCCAGACAAGTGGGACAGGTATTAAACATTAACCATTTGCTTTGCCTTAAATTACTAATTCTATGCTTGCACTATCTCCTTTTTCCCACCATGTTAGGGCTTGCCAGACCCATGCCCCTGAAAGTAACCTCACCAGCTATCCCTTGCTTCTCTATATTCCCAACTCTCACTTACATTGCTCAACTCTGTTGGCCACTCTAAGTAGTCGTCCAAGGGACATGGTGTGGAATTTTGATAATTTTCCAATCCAGCAGCAGCCCATGTGCCCTTGAGAGCACAGAGCAACCTAATCCTCCCTGCCTTTACCCATCACCTTACATCACAGCAGAAAATACAGACACTATACATTTAATTCACCTCCTACATCCCTTCTGGAACAAACATAAAAACATTGGAGAGGTCAGCCATCCCTGATTGATGTGTTGTTGCTGCTGTCAGGTGTGGGGCTGTGTTGAAACAGTTGCATTTGACTTATTTTGAGGGGCTTTCTTTGGTCCATGGCTCTGCCTTTCATTTTGTGATAGTGTGTGAGCCAGAGGATTTAACTCTGTGCATTGAACACCACCACGTCTTAAGTGCTGTGAATCTTAGCCCTCTAGAGAACTGGGATGGAAAAGACTTGTTGGGTCATGCGGTCCATCTCCCCTGCCCTCTGTATTAGTAAATGCTCTCTTCTAATAAAACTATACATCTCTAATCCACTTTTCAGCATTTCTAGGGATGGTTCTAGATAGTTGTTCTATTGTCAATAACATCATAGAAAAATGTGTAAAAGTCTGGTTATACAAGTGGCACATCTTGATGCCTAGAACGATCACTGTTAAAGAATAGATTATCTCATCAATGGGGACTCTGACTCCTGTTTGATGAATTAGGTGCATCCATCCAGAGAACATACTGCTAAATTGTTCATTCTTTTATACCTACATTTGCTTCTCAGTCTATTTTAAATGGATAATTGATTGTAGCAATAACTGAAGTAAAGCAAAGAACATTTACGTTTAGAGTAATTAGGCTAATTTTAGCAAGCTCCGTATGAAGACAGATGGAATGCTCCAGTTTGTAACAGGACAAAGTTACCGCTTCATCAGTTTATGAAACTCTCCAAAGCATTTCAAGTTAAGCGAAAGGGAGAGGGGAGGAATCATGGTGATGACATGTCAGAGTGAACTGGAGTTCAGGGTTTGCTCACAAGATGCATAATTCCTGTATGTTTCTGTGATGCTTCTGGAACTACAATTCAAAATGCAGTTTTCAGAAGTGGTACCTGATGTTCAGGGGAAACAGCTGCATAAAAACACCATTAAACTGACATTCTGTGTCTCTGTTTCTTGTTTCCAATAGTCTCGTAGTAGACTCTCTTACACTCCGTATGAAAAGTTTGAGGGTGAAGAAGAAAACCTTGCATTGAAATACTGTATTCATTATTTATGGACCTTATTGAACCCTGTATATTGTAAAAGGGTAATAATCCTTCTCTACCTAACACAGGAAAGGAAGGCTGGGTTGTTTTTCAGGTGTTTTGAGATCCTCCGTAGATATTCTGTAATGGTGGAAAGAACTTCTATTATTGGAATGGGATGACACAGCCTTAATATTTTTTAGGTTTTCCCTTAATGCTTGGTTGGGTATATTCCTGCTTCAGCATATGGGCAGGGGAACTTAAATCCTATAATCATGAATGGAATTTATTTATCTGCACAAGGCAAAACTAGAACCCCGTGTGTAGTAGTTACACAATTCAAAATGTTAATGCAAGCCAGGGACTGGCAACCTTTGGCACGCGGCCCGTCAGGGAAATCTGCTGGCAGGCTGGGACGATTTGTTTACCTGCAGCGTCCGCAGGTTCGGCCGATCGCAGCTCCCACTGGCCGCGGTTCACCGTTCCAGGCCAATGGGGGCTGCAGGAAGCAGCACGGGCCGAGGGATTTGCTGGCCGCCGCTTCCCGCAGCCCCCATTGGCCTGGAACGGTGAACCGCGGCCAGTGGGAGCTGCGATCGGCCAAACCTGCGGACGCTGCAGGTAAACAAATCGTACCAGCCTGCCAGTGGATTTCCCTGACGGGCTGCGTGCCAAAGGTTGCTGATCCCTGGTGTAAGCAAATGAAAAAATATGGGAAAAGTAAAGATTTGTTGTATTCTGGATTCTGTTTTGGAAATAGATACTAGAAGATATTAATTCATCATTGTTATCTACTTTGTAATAACACTAATATATAGTACTCTGCATGTGTCTGATAGAGAACCTGCTTATTTAATTATCTTTAATTTTATTTTTTTGGGTGTAGAACTTCCTTTAAGAATTTTTGTAAGCTGCTGAGACCAATACAGTTAATTCTTTCAAGTTGCTGGTTAAAGTATTGAACTGAATTGACAGGACACTTCCCAAACTCTTAAGGAATTTGAAGGTGAATTATGTGAAACTTACATTTTTTTAACAACTGAAATCAAGACCTTGCTTTCTGAGGACAAATGATGCAGTGTTTTAATTGACGATCTCTCCATAAATGTTTCTCTAACGCTTTCCATTCTGCCAGGGTTGTATCAATAGATTCTAACTTTGTTAAATCGGGAGGGTTATGTTACCATTTTTGTTACAAACCTCAGGCTCTTGTGAGAATGCTCTGATGTTTGGTTTAAAAATGAGTGGTCCTGACTGGGCCTCAAATCGTCAGTGGTGTTCCCAGCTGCACAGGCTGTGGCAAGTTGCTGAAACATCAAGTAATTGGCTCTCCAAAATTATGTTAGTAAGGACTCCTCCCCGGTGGCTATTATGGGAGTGGCCCCTAGTAAACCCAGTCTTGGACCAGGACCCCACTGTGTTAGGTGCTGTACAGCAGAGAGTAAAAAGCCCATCTCTACTCCAAAGAGCTTCTAAGTGCTTCTTAGGAGAAGGCTGCAGTCCCTCCCTTTTGCTGCCATTGGCATCACTGGCTCAGTTTGTTCTTCCTCCACCACAAAGGGAACCTTTCTTAGCTGCTGGGGCACATGGTTGGCATTTATTCCTTCTCAGTGTAAATAGTCAAACACAGATTACAGTTTCAATTAAACAACGTTGTTTCTTCTCTCGTTAATGAATTGCAACAAAAGCAAGAAAAACAATGTAATGAAGAGTTTCCACTCTATTCATCTCAAGGTAAGGACTGGACAAAGACTCACAAGAAGTTGGTGGGGATAACCTTTCATGAGAGAGTCCCTGTCTGTTTCTTGAGGTTTCCTTTCTCCCTACATTGTGGAAAACTGGATGAGAGAGAGGATTCATCTCTTGTCCTTAAGTCTGTTGGCCAAATTCAGAGGTGATGTGTAAAGTGGTATAACTAGATTAATGTAAATGTGCTAAGATCCTGCTAGACCTATTTGTTTTACTTAACAATGTGTAAGGGAGTCTAACTGGGAGTGCTGGGAGCCAGAAGAAGGCCCACGAAGATGCACATTAGCTGCTCTTCTTGCTACTTTCTGCCCAACTCTCTTCTAGCCCCCGGGTGTGTGAGAGATAAGCCTGCAGTATCTTTAGGGACTGTATTCTGCATCTTGGGAAATAGTTACTGTGACTCCTCCAGGAACTAAAAACCCCGGGGGTAATTAATGCACAATCCCTAGGCTGGTTGTGCAGATGTCCAGCCTTTGAAGTGGTGCCTCGGGGAAAGAGGGGCAGTGAGTGGTTTTGCCTGTTTCAGGAAGCCCGCCTGGAACTAAGAGTTTTGGGGTATAAAAGCTGAGTTTTACACAAACTTGAGTCCTTTCATTTTCATTCAGCAAATAAACACGACCTTTTGTACAATGAATGACCCAACCCTATGGATGGGTTGGAAAGACTGGAACTTGCCAGGGTTGCCATAGGACTGATGGGGAACTGTTTTTAGATCCAGTTTTTATTTTATGTGTTTTCTCTGTATGTTTTTGTCTTTAAATAAATTTACTCTGCTTTGAAAGAGCTGTATGGTCAGCGGTAAATTGCTGTCCTTGTCCTTGGAGAGAAAGCAAAGAGCAGGCGCTAGACTTAGACCTGCTTGGGGATAATCACGGTGAAATGCAAGAGGGCTTCAGCCTAACCTCCCAGGTTCAGGAGCAAGTGGGATGTGGATCCCTGTCCAGAGAGAGGTGACGGCGGAGACCTGAGACCAGTGAAGGCATTCCTTGAGCAAACTATGGAGGAAGGTTAAAAGAGCAGTTCCCCTGAAATTGTGACACACTCTTGAGGGAGATGTAAATTACACCGGTAATAGGTATGGGCCTAAGAAAATTGATTTGGCCTCCCTATGCTGTAATTTACAACATGCAGGCAGCTGCTGTAACAGCACATGGTAAATTGCAGGAGCAGGGCCCAAGTCAGTTTCAAAAACAGGAGTTAAATGTAGTTGCAGGCAGGGTGCCCTGCCACTGTAAAACCCCAGGGAAACTCAAACACATTTTTCCGTTTTCCCCCCGTCTCCTGTTGCTGTGTGTAAAACCAATTAAAATAGGGGAAACTGACTGTATAGAAGGTGCAGTGAAACTGTACCCAAAGTGTTGCCAAAAACACAAGGAAGGAGGGGGGGGGGGGAGATGCAACCCCGAAAAAATGTTTTTCTCTCTCTTGTTTGTACCAGTAGTAGATGGTAAAATTTTTGAGACAGAAGTGTGATTTTTCTTTTTTGGATGGTGTCCCTTAGAAAAACAAACACATTAAAAATGTTTCCACAGATGTTTTGACCAAATCCAGCTCACAGTTAGACTAGTGTGTCTCCACTGAATACACTGGGCAAAATCTGGCACAAAGTAAAAGTAATTTAAAATTATAAGAAGCTTGGATTAATATGAATTATTAAGATAACAAAGGTTCCCGGAAGCCAGGAGAAATGACTGCATATTCACACTCTGTTTTCAACAGGAGTATTAATTTTTAAGTGGTACAGTTCCCAGTCCCCCTACTCCCTTTCATTGTCTCTGTTCTTGAAGTTCGCTTCATTTCTTTGGCACTCCACTGTACCGTTGAGAGTACAGTATGTACATTACTTGGACAGAAGTACAGCACAATGCAGACCTCAACACATACAAACTGAACATTCACAGCCATGATGTCCTAAAATGAATGATCAGATTCTGTTATATGCACATGTATAATGACACACCTGCAAGAAGCACAAGGCTCTTCATTCTATCCTAGGTGAGACCATATGCATGCTTATTAAAGCAAAGCTGCATTACGTTTATGGTGCTCTGAAATGAAGTTGCCATTAGATACAAAGCAGTTACTCTAGTTTGGTTTGGCAGGATAGAGGCATGAAAAGGCCATGGTGATAAAAGAATAGGGAGCAGAAGAGGAGAAAGGGAAGATTATTTCTATTGTGATAGCACCTAGGGGACCAAATCCCATTGCACAAACATATATAACAAAGAGATGGTTTCTGCCTGAAGACCTTACAATCTAAATGTAAAACAGGAGGAAACAGCTGTAGACAACAGACAGATGTGGAGAGCCCATGGTAGCAATGAGACTACTCTGGTCACCATGATAAGCAACAGTCACAGAATACAAGCTGCCTGTTAAGTTTTCTGTAGGCATAATAGCAGAGGAGAGTTTAAGGAGGGATTTGAAGGGAGACACTATATCAGGGGTAGGCAACCTATGGCACTCGTGCCGAAGGTGGCACGCGAGCTGATTTTCACTGGCACTCACACTGCCCGGGTCCTGGCCACCGGTCCGAGGGGCTCTGCATTTTAATTTAATTTTAAATGAAGCTTCTTAAACATTTTAAAAACCTTATTTACTTTACATACAACAATAATTTAGTTATATATTATAGACTTGTAGAAAGAGGCCTTCTAAAAACGTGAAAATGTATTACTGGCACGCAAAACCTTACATTAGAGTGAGTAAATGAAGACTTGGCATACCACTTCTGAAAGGTTGCTGACCCCTGCACTATATTGAGTTGCAGATGTTTATGGGGAGCGCTTCCCAAGCATAATAGTGTCATGGAAGAGAGTTCAATGGTGCATGTTAGAAAACTTGAAAAATGGTCAATTACAGCTGGTGTCACTGATGGAGTGGAAGCAGGGCTCCACAACTCAATAGCATATAAGAGATGAGAGGTGTGGCAGGGTCAGGCTGTGAAGGGCCTTAGTGAAGACCAAGTGGTTTGTGCTTGATGTGGTGGAGAAGGGAAAGCAAAGAGTGGATTGACATGGCTGAATCCTTGAGCCAGCAAAATTATCTTTGCAGCAGCGTTTTGAACAGTTGTAAGTCAGGCAATATGGCATTTGTCAAGGCCAGCGAGGAGGAGGAGGGTGCAGTAGTCAAGGTGTGAGATGATCCAACCCTGGGAGAGAGTTTTAGCTGTGTGGATTGAGAGTAAAAGCTGAGTGATCTTCTGCAAGGGAGAAGCAGCATGGATTCTCACAACACATTTTTTGGTGGTCTCAGAGTGCAGCCACCAACTCTTGCTGGTGGCCACTATGACAATTTTTCCTAAAATACTTTAGGAACAACAAATAAATATGCACATATACATGTCCAAATCATTGTAATTTATTTATGTAGGGATTTTTATTTTTTTTGCAGACTCAATAATAAAAAATAATGTACAGTTGTCTCTATTCTTTACTGGACTAAACAGAATGGAAGCACAAATAAGGTGCTTTGCACGTTCTTGTCTTTTGTTGTCATTTTTTGCTTTTTTAGTTGTTTTTATTTAGACTTTCTAGAGAGTAAGTCTGCTTCTGTGAAAAGTGATATTTGTATGTTTGTTAATATCAC
>NW_020664420.1:15908922-15909362 GCF_002925995.2 Terrapene triunguis | reverse complement strand
GCCTCCCAGCTAGCTAACAAGTCTGCTGCTGTGAAAAGTGATATTAACAAACATACAAATATCACTTTTCACAGAAGCAGACTTGTTAGCTAGCTGGGAGGCAGTGAAAAGTGGTATTAATAAACATACAAATATCACTTTTCACAGCAGACTTACTCAGCCCTGACAAGCAGGGGGAGAAATTAAGCCTTGGATGGGGAGGTGAGTAGGGAGGCAGTGCGGGCTGGGAGCGCTGGGGTGGATGGGAGAGGAGCCGGCAGAAACAGTAGGGACCAGGGGCAAAGAGGGGAGTGGTGATCCCGGAGCCCTGTGGCCAGGGAATGGAGCCCACTGCTGCGCAGCCAAAGCCCGGAGCCCCGCTGTCAGAGCCAGGGCCGGCTCCAGGGTTTTGGCCGCCCCAAGCAGCCCAAAAAAAAAAAAAAAAAAAAAAAAAAAACCCC
>NW_020664420.1:15896714-15908822 GCF_002925995.2 Terrapene triunguis | reverse complement strand
AAAAAAAAAAAAAAAAAGCCGCGATCGCGATCTGCGGCGGCAATTCGGCGGGAGGTCCTTCGCCCCGAGCAGGAGTGAGGGACCGTCCGCCGAATTGCCGTCGAATAGCTGGACGTGCTGCCCCTCTCCGAAGTGGCCGCCCCAAGCACCTGCTTGGTAAACTGGTGCCTGGAGCTGGCCCTGGTCAGAGCCCGTGGCTAGAGGCCGTTACTACATGGCTGGAGCCTGCCACCTGCCACCCCAGCGCTGAAGCCTGAGCCCCCCACCCCTGGAAGGTGGGGAACTCACATCGGCTGTCTGCTCTGGCATTTGTGTCTCCAGAGGGGGACAGGGCCCAACCCTCCTCCTCCCCCCCGTCACTGCCCCGGAGGCTATGGCTGCAAGAAAAGCCCACGGTGGCCACATTTGAGAAATGCTGGTTTAGAGACAATGTCAGTGTTACAGAGATGATACTAAAAATGGAATCTGTGGCCAAGGTTTGAGTAGATGTCAGTGGCTGCATTTTGGGGTCCTGGTGACAGCAAAATACTTGAGTTTGCTTATGTGGTTTGTGCTGTCAACGAAACCTCCAATGAAATTATATCCCTGAACCTCTCAGTAGCCTGGATGTGATTTGAGCAGCTCTTTTATTTGTGTTGTCTGCCAACATGAAGGTAAGGAAATTGGTAGCTCGTCCTCATTTGACAGAAGTATTCCCCAGAGGAAGCCTAAACCCTTGATTTGGATTATTTAATACCAGTTATAATTTAAAGAAAATTTTATCAGATTTGCTGGGCTTTAATGACTCTGTTCTTACATCCTATCTTGATTTACGATGCAAATGTAATAGCATTGAATATGCTGTTGCAAAAAAAGCAAACATGATTCTGGGATGTATTAACAGGTGTGTTGTGAGCAAGACACGAGAAGTCATTCTTCCGCTCTACTCTGCTCTGGTTAGGCCTCAGCTGGAGTATTGCGTCCAGTTCTGGGCACCGCATTTCAAGAAAGATGTGGAGAAATTGGAAAGGGTCCAGAGAAGAGCAACAAGAATGAGTAAAAGTCTTGAGAACATGACCTATGAAGGAAGGCTGAAAGAATTGGGTTTGTTTAGTTTGGAAAAGAGAAGACTGAGAGGGGACATGATAGCAGTTTTCAGGTATCTAAAAGGGTGTCATAAGGAGGAGGGAGAAAACTTGTTCACCTTAGCCTCTGAGGATAGAACAAGAAGCCATGGGCTTAAACTGCAGCAAGGGAGGTCTAGGTTGGACATTAGGAAAAAGTTCCTAACTGTCAGGGTGGTTAAACACTGGAATAAATTGCCTAGGGAGGTTGTGGAATCTCCATCTCTGGAGGTATTTAAGAGTAGGTTAGATAAATGTCTATCAGGGATGGTCTAGACAGTATTTGGTCCTGCCATGCGAGCAGGGGACTGGACTCGATGACCTCTCGAGGTCCCTTCCAGTCCTTGAATCTATGAATCTATGCAATTTTAAAAATCTGCTCGTGTCCCCCTTCATATGTACAGCGTCTGCTCTTCATCAATGAGGAGCCTAATTTCTGTGTTTGTTTTCTTCACTGGTGTCCCAGATGAATACTAAAGCCAATCTTTAAATTTTTGCTTACCTTTTATGGTGGGGATCTGTTTTTAACTTAACAAGTAGAGGAGAAAGTCTGTAGAACAAGTACATAGGGAAATCTTCAGCGCCACAATTTTGGTAGGTAAATCATTAAGGCCCTGATCCTCTAAACTTTCAAGCCTTGGCATAGAATAGTTTCATTGAAGGCAAAATGTTTGACTTATTTTTTTTATTCCAGGGCAAAAAATCTTGTTACATAGAAAATGCTAATTTTAATTTAACGTGTCCATTTCACAAAGCCCCTAAACAACAAATTGGACTTAAAATGAATGTGTGCAGGGTTGGGGGAATATTGAGCAATGTTGGTAGTAGTACATCTATTTTAAGGACTAGTTGTGTGTGTGGTTTTTTTTTTTTTTTTTTTAAATAACGAGACAAATAAAAATTAAGGCTTTATAAATCTCTCATTGCCCCCAACTAAAGAGAATAAATCCAACATTTTGCCTTATCTTTTTTTCATTATCTCTATATATAGACATTGTAAGTTAACTTTTTATGTAGTGAAAAGTGAAAGCTGTCATAAATGATCTGCAAAAACTGAGTACATGTTTTTTAAGCAGCTGGACAAAATTATAACTGGAAACATTGGGAATGTTTTAATGGTTCTTCAGACAGTGACTTGCTTATGGGAGCAGGTCTTAAGTGAATGTTTCTCTGTATATTTTATAATGTGAATGAGCACATTGATAAGTACATATAAAGGAATGCTGCCAGCAGGCCACTTAATGTGATTATATGGATGGAGGTGGGGGGACAGAGAGGCAGCTAGGATGAGCGGCTGTTAAGTTTTGTAGCGTGGGAACACAGGAGGGATAGGGAGCTAGGAAGGCAGCACTGGAGAGTGGAGGCATTTTCCACCAAGATGCCACGCTGCATAGACCCCTTCATGATGCAAGATAAATCAATTCATGGTGAAGAAACCAAATAACTGTTCTTCTAAAAAAGTACTCGGGGGGGGGGGCCTCTTCTGTAGTAAGATGCCCTTTGTGAAATTTTATGAGTGTGACATTTGAGATTGCAAGTGTTGCTGCTGCTTGTGATTTTATTGCGAGTCTTGTTTAAAACAAAACACTGCCTTAGCTACAGAACTGCTGAAGTATCTCTATAATAAATCAACAAAGACTGTGCAAGTAAAGTGACTACCAGCTGCTCTGGGAACCATCATTTTTAAATTTTCTGACATTTGTGTCCCAGATTTTAATAATTCTGCATGAAAAAGTTTGTTTGCAGAGTGGCCAGAATTGTGCACACAGTTAGCATACATGAGCTTCCATTTAACTGCAGATATGGCATACCCATATTATGCATTATTTTAATATTGTATTTACGTGACTTTTCCAACTTACAGAGAATAACAAGGAAAGGTTAGCCATGTGCAGGCCTCTTATGTCTTAAAATGTTCCCTCTTGCTGCCAGATGTAGGTTTTTAGTAAGGAAGCATTTTGCTTCCCTCAAAGGTATGAACCTCTGCTTCTTGTCACTTGTATTTTCATGGTTTTTGGTATTTCTTACTGCTGTATATCAGCATTTCTCTTCGGTGCTGATGTCTATTCTTTAGAAACCTTAAGGTCTAGAATCTGTACAGTGTCTCACTGACTGTTCCTTTTTTTTATCTCCCTTTCCCAGGATTAGAATGCTTAACATTCTGACTCTCAGGTTTAGTAACTGCAGGTAAAACAAACAAATGGGTTTTTTTTGTTTTTCTTCTACTAAATACTAAGAGTACAATGTGCAGAAACTAATGGGAGGACACTTTCAGATACTTAAGCTCCCAACCTGCTAATTAGCTTAGCGAAAAAGGTTTTTCTTATTGTGTGTTCCTATAGTCTAGAGCAGCGTTTCTCAAACTGGGATCCCCGAGGGTACCCCAGGGGGTCTGCAGGTCCCGCTAATCAACTCCTCCCCCTCCCTCAACTCCTTCCCCTTCCTCCCAGTGCCTCCTGCACACTAAAAGTTGGGTGGTGTGAAGGCAGGCTTCCTACCTGCTCCGGCTCCGCGCTGCCTGGAAGTGGCCAGCATGTCCCTGAGGCCCAGGGTGTGGGGGGGTGTCTCCATGTGCTGCCCCCGCCCCCAGTGCCGACTCCGCAGCTCCCATTGGCTGGGAACTGCAGCTAATGGGAGCTGTGGGGGCAATGCCTGAGGGCAGGGGCAGCGCACGGAGACCTCCTAGCCCCTTCCCCCCCCCCCCCCCCCCCCCCGCCTAGGAGTCGCTGCCAGAGTGGTGGCAGAGGGATGTGCTGGTTGCTTTCGGGAGCCGCCCGAGGTAAACACAGCCGGGCTGGAGCCCTCACCCCCTCCCACACCCCAACCCTCTGCCCTAGCCCAGAGCCTGAACCCCGCACCCCATCTTGCACCCAAACTCCCTCTGTCTTTCTTTCCTTCTTTCTTTCTTTTACTTTAGGAAGATGTCCTCCATATTTCTCCTGTTGAGGTAGCTTATTATGTTGTCATCAGCAGGTAGCACTCATTATTACAGGGAGGGAGAAGCTACTGCTTCATGTTTCATGTATTATAGTGAATAATTGTAATAAAGGGGGGGGAAAGAAGCCCCTCCCCCAGAAAACCTAGCTAACAGCCTAAGGGAAGAAGACAGTTCTAGTCTGTGGGGGATGAGTGACACTTTTAAAGTTTTTGGTATCTCAAACCACTAGGGCAGGTTAAAAATGAATGGTGTCTTGCACGCCATTCAAAAACCAGGATTTCCAGCTTTCAGAATGTTTAAAGCATTAATCTTTAATTGCAATATTCATGAGATTCTGGCTGCTAAAATGGAATTGAAGCTTATGGAGTTTGGGGAAAGCAAACTGGTAATTGGAATGATGCGGCTGTATGGACAGATATCATCTGAGCTGCCAGGGCTAAGAATGCTGTCTGAACTCTGACGAGTGGGGAGCCTGGCTAGCCCATGGAGCATAGCATTCAGCTCTAGCCTTGGTGTTTGCAAGTTACCTGTCCTTGAACTCTCACTGGTCTCCATAGTACATTGCTCCCCTCCCCTCTCCAACATGCTGCTGTCTGAAATTGCAAGCCCTTTTTCTTTCTGCAGAAGCAAGTGCCGCTTCCTTCTGATGACAAAAGGTCAAAGTTTACTCCCAGGGTAATTTACACAACACTCCTGTTGTCTTCTGGGGAAGCAAGGCTGGACCTATAAAAAGCAAGCTGAGCAAAGGCGGCGTAGAATTTCTGTGTAGAACCAAGAAGAAAATTAGATTGGGCCCCAAAGGCATTACACTGACAATAGAATATCTTTTTTCAAAGGCCTGGTCTACGCTGGTGGGGAGGATTGATCTAAGTTATGCAACTGCAGCTACGTGAATAACCTAGCTGAAGTCGACTTACTTAGATCTACTCACCGCGGTGTCTTCACTGCGGTGAGTCGACTGCTGATGCTCCCCCGTCGACTCCGTCTGCACCTCTCGGGCCAGTGGAGTACAGAAGTCGACGGGAGAGCGCTCGGGGGTCGATTTAGTGCGTCTAGACTAGACGTGATAAATTGACCCCCACTGGATCGATCGCTGCCCGCCAAGCGGGTAGGATAGACATGCCCCAAAAGACCAAAGTTGGTCTATGACAGGCCATAACTGTCACTGTTCTGTAAAAATGAGCTCAGAGTCACTGGCCATCCTAAAACTCTCAACCTTCTCTTTCATCAGTTAATTCATTTAGGTAGATTTCCTGAGGAAAGCTTCATTCTTAAAGTTGAATGTGAGTTTGGGCTCTTTCCCATTTTCCCTTAGTTGTTCACTGCAAACTGATATGCTCTAACAGTTTGTTGTCACCAAAGACAGGCTGGGCCGCAGTCAGTCATGATGTCTAATTTGTGCCAATTTATATCCCATTACATTCAGTTAGACTGAGCCCTGAATGTAGGGGCTGAAATTGTGAGCATCCGTATTGGCAGGGCGCAGGGTAAGGCTGCTTGTGCTCATTCCTCCTCCTCCACCCCAGTGCACCAATATATGGGGCAGTAGCGACCTGTCTTGTTAATTTGTGTCTAATCAGTGTCTTTCTGCTTCCCTTGAATCCTCTTTGTGTGACCCACTATTCTGGATGCCCTGGAGCCCTTTCCTCTGGCAGACCGAATGAGCAGCTCTGTTGTGGGGACTCTGGGGCTCAGAATCGCTGTGAGAATTAGTTATGTGAATCTAGCGTTTGTGAAATATACCAGAGTGACAGTTCTGGAGACTGAACTTCCCTATATTCCCACAGAATGTGTACAACACTGCAAGCTTCCAGCGCTGGATGGCTCTGTCAGTGTGACTCAAACCTGACCTTGGTCCAAGTGAAAGATTAGATCCAAGCTATCTTACACCAGAACTGGCTAAGGGAGTAGGAACTGCTGCAGTGTTCTAAAAGTGCATCTGAGCCTGGGTGCCAAGAGAAATAAGATTGTAGAAGCAGTCTCAGGCAAATGCTTGATAATTGGGTTATGGCCATGTTGTTAACTCTTCTGTTGTGTCTTATTATTTGCTAAGGGCTGACAATGTACTGGCTGCTATTACACTATATAAAAAAATGGAGACAGTCCCTTATATTGAGTGAGTTACAGCAGAAAAGATAGACACAGAATAGATAAGAATGCATCAGAGAGCCAGAACGGGGAACAACCTGGATTAGGATTTAATTGTTGTTGGCTCGTTTCCCATGAGGATCGTAGAAGTACGTCTTTATGGGGGACTTGAATGTAAAGAGGGTGGTAGTTTGATGAATCCTAAGGGGATGTGTATTGTAGAAAACAAGAAGTATTTTGGCTGTGCTGCCTGTACAAATGGCAAAGGCAACTCATTATGATCCTGATTCAGCAAGATACTTAAATGTGTGCTTAACTTGAACCATATGAGTAGTAAAAAGCAACAGAGAGTCCTGTGGCACCTTTAAGACTAACAGATGTATTGGAGGATAAGCTTTCGTGGGTGAATGCCCACTTCGTCGGATGCTCCAATACATCTGTTAGTCTTAAAGGTGCCACAGGACTCTCTGTTGCTTTTTACAGATCCAGACTAACACGGCTACCCCTCTGATACTTGACACAGAAGTCAATGAAACTACTCGTGAGTTTAAAGTTAGGCATGTGCTCAAATAGCTTGCTGAGCTAGGGCCTAGAAATCAGTGGAAGAAGTTGCATTACTCCAGTAGACTTGGATCAGGCCCTAAATCTGTTTAACCCTTAGAGTTTCTGTATTGATATCAGCTTATCACAATACTGCATTCTAGGAATAGAAAAAGTATTGGAACTTATCACAATAAGGTTAAAATCACAATAAATTCTTCCTTTATACTGTAATCAATGTAGCAGCTCTCTTAGGTCCCTAATATAATGCCCCACAATTGTCTTCTGCTTCTTTGTGTCACTATTAGATCACTCATCTGCATTAAACACTTCTTGGTTTTGTTAAGAAAAATCTGTGTTTTCTCTCTGCATGTCAAGAGTGCCTTCTGGAGCTGACTGCAATTTCCAGTTAGCATAAGGAAACGTGTTGGTGAGTGCAGAATTAATTAGTTTCAGACCTGCAGTTCTCTCACTGCCAACAATTTACTTGAGACAATAGTTTGTGTGTCAGTTATACATACCCGGTGACAGCTATGCAGAGCCATTGCTCCTCAAGAGAAAGTGACCTTTGAATCAGTAGTTGGGCAAACCTGGCTTTGCAGGGAAGATCTGGAAATTTAGTAATCTATTAGTAAAAAAACCACCACAACAAAGGAAATCCTCAAAATTTAAACTCACTTCATCAGCTCTAACATGTTGCATACTTCAGACTACTGAACTGCCAGTAATCCACTTTAAAGAGTTGCAAATAAAAACACAAGCACATCTAAAGTAACAAAAGAAATATAGGATCAAATTTCTGAACAAACTGCTGTAGTCATGAGTTACCTATGCTCTGCTGTAGATCAAGCACTATTAAGCATTTTTGTGGTCTAGATTAAAAGGATTAAAGGTTTAACCTTTGTACACGCTCTCAAATAATGGCTTTGTGTGTGTTTTATGCATTAGGAAACAAACAAGAATTTCTGAATTCGTTATATAAATAAGATCTAGTAGGCTGATTCCCTCATGTAAAATGACGCCTTAGAATCTAAAACCATAATAGTCTAGTGCAGTGGGTCTCAACCTGTTCTGTGCTGGGACTTCTCTCTCATCCACCTGGGAGCCCCATCTGAGCAACATGGGAAGGGCAGGGTGGTCATGACCCCCAGATGGCTGTTTGCAATCCCACCCTAGGGATCATGGTCCGCAAGATGAGAGCCCATGATCTAACAGGAGATGTGTATTAGCACCAAAAAGAAAAATGTGTCTGGGCTATTACTAGTGTGAGCTGGAACCCTTCTCCATGTCAATCAAGCATATGGCAGCCAGTTGTAGCATTTTTAGCACCTTATGCCCTGGAACACTTCTCCTAAGCGCGTCTCCTGGTTTCACAGTTCACAAAGTAACATGCCAGCAAGTGAGTGGCAGCGGCAGTGGCTTTATTGGCAGTTCGGATGCTGGGTAACACTTGCAAAAGCACTCAAGTGGCTTTGGAGCCCATTTCCCAATTTCAAAAGCACCTAAGCACCTTTCAAAAGCACCTACGTCTGCCCTATACCACTGTAGTGCAGACACTTGCTGCAGTGACGGAAGGGGTTTTCCATTGCGGTAGTAAATCCACCTTTTGAAAGGCGGTAGCTAGGTGAATGGAAGAATTCTTCCATTGACCTAGTGGATCTATACCAGGACTTAGGTTGGCTTAATTACATCTCTCAGGGGTATGAATGTTTCACGCCCCTAAGCGATGTAGCTAGGCCAATCTGAGTTTTAGGTGTAGACCAGGCCTAAGTCCTATTAACTTTCAATTGTCCTATTGACTTACACTCCTAAAGGACTCACTCTTGAATGTTTTACCCACTCTATCTTTGACTGCACTGAAACTCCTTTGGAACAGCTTCTCCAGTATGAAGCTCAGCTTTCAGAAGCTCTCAGTGTAGATATGCTCACAGCTTTCCTACACTGTCTTACAGTTCAGACTATGGGAGTGTGAATAGCAATGCGCACCAACTCCCCTGAGTGGACACTGTGAGTGCAAACTAAAAGGTTCCTATTTCGCATTAATAATATCCTCTTTGAAGAGGACTATATTAATGCAAAGTAGGAACCTTTTAGTTCGTGTCCACACAGAGGAGTTACAGCACAGCACTTTGGTACACACTGCTATTCACACCCCCATAGTCTGAACTGCAGGGCAGTGTAGACAAGATCTGTGTGTCTTGAGATGGAAATTCCAGGATCCAAGGAGTACCAAAAGGCTTCTCTCTTATTGTCAGTTTCCTGCCTTCACTAGAAGAGAAGAAGGATGGCTAACTCTGTGCTTACTGTGGCCGCATACATTCGACTTTATACAATCTGTTTCCCAAATTCGAATTATATAAATTCGGATTAATCCCATAGTGTAGACATACCCTAAAGCATGGCAAAGAATAAACAAGAGAATTCCTTTTTATACCACAAGCTAAGTTGCCAAAGCACATCAATAGATAAAACTGTAAAAACTAGATTGAGCAAATGACTTGTAACAATTTATTTGAATTTTGCCTCTTTCTGTTGACAAATGGTCTGAACATATCAAAACTTTCTCAAATGTATTTTTTTATTCTTTAAATTTCCGTGAATAATTCTTGATCTATAAATTGTTCATGAGAAGTTCATTACAAGTCTCTGATACTCACACTGTTTTGGCTGAACACTAGGTCATATGGCATGTTTCTGATCCCTGACTGGATGAACCAAACACTGGGAATCAGGTGGGAATACTGCCAATTACAAATCTGAAATTTGCTTTTTGGAAACATTCTGTAACATTTGCTGTTTGTATGAGTACCATTAAATGCTTTTGCTAGACTATTTGGATAAAGTCAACCCAGAAAGAGTGTAAACTCAGTCAATGAATTCATTTTAAAATCGGAGTGAATATTAATGAAAACTCTTTAATATATTTGCTCACTCTCATATAAATGTGCAAGTGCAATTGATATTTATAGATGAAATCCATATATTATATGTATATGTCTGAGTGTATAAAATGTTACATATTATGTTAAAAACACCCTAATAAAATATCTCACTATCAAACTAAGAACCAAACGAGCATTTTGTTTGCCGTTCTTTTTTGTTAAAATGAATTATTGATGGATTTGTTTTGCATGTCCAGCAAGAGATTCAAAATTTTTGTTTGGATAAACAATCTCGTATTTCTTATGTGGGCATAACTGTCTCCATTGCCCATTACAGCAGAATTTAGATGCTGTACACATAATTACTATGCTCAGTTTCTGTCTGTAAGGAGTATTCTCTCCACCCAACCCTTGTTCCACTGATTCCTAAAGTGGATATTTTCTTTGGATGCCTGTCTTTGAGAAGGGCAGTGAGGCCAGAAATCAGGACCAGGGTGTGTGTGACTTGCTTAATGGGTGGCCCCACAGACCACCTGGTAGAATCCCATGCCTGACAAGTTTGTCTAAGGTGTGTCACTGATGATTGCTGAGGAATTTCCTCCATTTCCAGTGACTTGACTTCATTAGGTATTTTTGCCTGAGCAAGGATCCCAGGGTCAAATGCATAAAATATAATTGAGGGAGAGGGATTATTTTACAGAGACAACTTTCTATTACAATGTGCCGTCTGCTAGTGGTTTCCCCCAGCTGATTGCATTCACCTGTTCAAGTGCCAGTAAAATGTTAGTCCCCCAAGAGTTCCTCCATGTTGACTGCACTGGGTTACATGGCACCTGTTGGAAATATCCGGGGGGAGGGAGTCCTTTGGCTATTGTCAGGAGGCTTCACAGTTTCTGAAACTTCTTGACTTTCCCAATATAAATCTTAAAATACATTATTGGCATAACAAGGTTTCCAAAAGACACTCTTCATCTGCATAACCTACTAACACGAACCTGTGTCAAACAGCACCTACGCCTCACTGTTAGATTTAAAGGTCGCTTATTTTAAATCAAAATAACAATCCAAGAGAGAGGAGTTATAGCTTCCTCCTTTGGGTCGCCCACTCCTTGTGTAAGTGTGAGATTTTCAAAACAACCTAAGTGAGTTAAGTGCACAAGTCCCATTGACTTTCAGTGAGACTTGAGCTCCTAACTCACTTAGGCTGTTCTGAAAATCCCCCTCCTTAAATTGGATCCAGGACTGCCTTTAATTTTTGTCTTCTACAGTGCTGAGCATATTGAGGCTTAACACTGGAGAGAAGCAGTCACATAAAATACATAGCCCTGGAGTGTACCAGCTCTGTACTCTTACATGCACTAATATTAACACATCAAGTATTGTTTTTTAAACAAACTTAAACCATTGTTTGGTGTAACCAAAAAATCCTTAGTAAATCAGTCCATCGAGCCCTCACTTAAAAAAAAAAAAAAATAAAAAAATCTCTTTCCACTTTACTGCTTTGTAAGCGCGGGGCTGTTGTACTGATTAGTGTTAAACAGAACAATATGATTGCTGGCAAGCTCTTGTTATCCAGTGGAAGTCTATCATGTAGCTTTAGTACCCTTGAGAGAGAGATTTGCTATACTGAGAGAGAGTCTCTGAGAACTGTACAGTGAGTGGATGGGTTCAGTTCGGGATGTTAATGTTCAGATGCAGGTGCAGTTCTGTGCTCACTGAACTACCTTTGTTTATAAAGGTGATTTTATTTATTTATTTTTGATTGCTCAGAACAAGTTTACAAAACACAGGAAGGAACTGCAAGGGGCTAGTGAAAGAGATGTTGCTGAATGGCAGATGGTGGCATCTAAATTCTTTTCCATCCACCCTAAATTGCAGTAATTAAAGGGCAAAAATCTTTTCTCCCCTCCATCTTATCATGCTGGAGGAAAAGAGTACACTACTGAGCAGCAAGGTCCCCAGAAGGGGCAGCATACAGCTGTCGAGGGTACACTTTTCCCCTGCGTGGAAGCCTTTCTGTATAAACATGACAGGCATCTTTGGTTTATTTTTCTGGGCTATGGAAAGAGGGAGCGGCCATTCTAGTCTCCAGTTTCAACAATCAACTGGAAAATATCTGCATGGAAGTTAATAATGCTGCAAGGAACAACCACTTGCCCACAGAAATGGCTATCAGAGGGGAAGAGGGCCCTGGGCAGCTGCAATTGGAGAGTCAGTGGGCAGCACAGCCAGATTGATCCCTACAAGGAATGAATCAATGAAAAAGTTCATGAATTAAAAAGCCAAAACCAAAAGACCTTTTGCACTCCACCCTGCTGTACACAAGTCTTAACCTCCCATGAATGTTTTTCAGGTGGAATTTCCTTAGTTTTAAAAATAATCCCGGTTGGGGCCTGAATGGTATGGAGGTGGCATTCTCTCTCCACACCTCTTCCTTCTGACTTCAGGAGGTCTTCAGGAAGGGAACCTAATGTACACCTCCCACCATTCCTTGGAGTTGTAGAGCACCTCTTCTTCAGTAAAAGCACCAACCCCCCTGGGGAGGATCGTCAGCCTG
>NW_020664420.1:15888216-15893714 GCF_002925995.2 Terrapene triunguis | reverse complement strand
ATATTGTATGTATAGTTAGGGTTATTTTTTCCAATGTGCATTACTTTACATTTATCCACATTAAATTTCATTTGCCATTTTGTTGCCCAATCACTTAGTTTTGTGAGATCTTTTTGAAGTTCATCACAGTCTGCTTCAAAAAGATCTCACAAAAACCATTACAACTGTGTGTGTATTTGGGAGACACCCACCAGACAAGAGGCCATCAGCCTTAATGGGCCATTAGGAAGAAACTATAAGATTTTGAAGATCCTAATCTCTCCTTCCTGAGAGGTGTCCTGGGACGTAGCTGTGACACTACTAGGTCAGGTGGTCCTATCACCTGGTACTAAACACCAGCTTGGACTTCTAGTAATTTTCCACTAAAAGGAGGGGTAGGTCAAGACTGTGAAACAAAAGATTCACGCCTTATGTAAATCTTATTTAAGGCTGAGGAGTAAGGCAAACAGGACTCTTCTCCATTGCCTTCCTGGCCAAGAAGAAAGACTGCTGAAAGTACCTGAAGAGACAAAGGAACTGAGTGGTGGGAAAGGGAAGGATTGAGTCCAGACTAAGACAGGAGTCTAGTCTGTAAAGAGAAATAACTGGAACTCTAAGCAACAGAAACTCTGCAACTTGCCTAAAACCACATTTAGGGTGAGAAATTACTTCTTGAAACCAGTCTCTTTAAGATCTTAAGCTTAGTATGCATGTTTTGTTTTGTTTGCTTGGTAATCTGCTTTGTTCTGTTTGCTATCCCTTATAATCACTTAAAATCAGCCTTTTATAGTTAATAAACTTGTTTTTGTTTATTGTTAAACCCAATTAGTGCAATTTATAATGAGGGGGAAGGGGGCAGAAGTTGTGCATATTTCCTTCACCTTTCGGGAGGGGGCAAATTTATGAGCTTGCGTTGTATAGATTTCACTACAGCGCAAGACAGTTATTTTGTACTTTCCAGAGGGGAGCTGCACTTGAGTGCTGGGCGATTTCCTAGCTGAGTCTTCTCCTAGAGAGCTGTTTGCAGACTCTGTGTGATTCTACAGCTGGTGCGTCCCTACCTGTGTGTGTGCGCTGCCAGAGAGCCTAATTCAGCAAAACAGGGAGAGGGACCCCAGGCTAGTGGAGGAGGCAGGCTCAGTGAAATCCCAGTACATCAGGTGGCATCCCAGAAGAGGGGTCCAACCCGTCACACCTTCATGCCGGTTTTGTGTTCTATTTTTGGAATTCACAACCCTCTCATCTTAAAGAGGCTGAACTGAAGGTGTGAATGATTCTCTGGATAACTCCGATCTAGATTCTATAGAAGAGGTGGGCAAATTACGGCCCGCGGGCCACATCCGGCCCACAGGACTGTCCTGCCTGGCCCCGAGCTCCTGGCCCCGGAGGCTAGCCCTGGCCCCTCCCCCACTGTTCTCCCTCCCCTGCAGCCTCAGCTTGCATGCTCCACTGCTGGTGCAATGCTCTGGGCGGCGGGACTGTGAGCTCCTGGGGCAGCGCAGCTGCAAAGCCCGGTCTGACCCAGTCTCTGTGCTGTGTGGTGGCGGCCGCAGCATGGCCTGGCTCCAGCCGGGCAGCGCGGCTGTAGCGCCGCCAGCCACTGGTGCTCCAGGCAGCGTAGTAAGGGGGCATGGAGCGGGGGGGGTTGGATAGAGGGCAGGGGAGTTCGGGGTGGTGGTCAGGGTGTGTGTGTGTGGATGGGGGCGGGGGGGGGGGGGGGAACAGGGAGTTGAATAGGGGCAGGAGTCCAGGGGGGCAGTCAGGAAGGCTAAACCCCACCCCATGTGCTCCCTAATGCAACATCACATAAGACAATGAGGCTATATGGTGTGGCATGAAGGGACAATTGATCCTCTGTCTCCGATCATCCATGGAATTTAGTGGTAAACAATATAATGTCATGATTACAAGACTGGTGTACATGTGCCTAGCTGAGCTCTACTACTATATAAATGTAGCCCTTTTGGTCTGAGGATCTCAAAGCACTTGACAAAAGCTAAACCTCACAGCCCACTGGAGGGTAAATAAATGCTATCCCCATTTTAGATGTGTAAACTTTGGTGAGTCACTGTATGTTTCTGTGCCCCTAAATCACATAGCAAGTCAGTGACAGAGCTGGGAAGAAAACTCAGGAGTCCTCACAGTCTCATGTTGTATCCATTAGATTTGGAAGGATGGCCTAGTGGTCATAGCATGGGATTGGTTCTCCGAAGATCTGGGTTCTCTTCCCAGCCTTCTGCCGTGGACTCCCTGTGGGCAAGTCTTAACCTCTCTGTGCTTCTGTTGCCCTCAATTTATAGATGGGTAATTCTCTCCTAGAGATGGCATGAGAATAAATTCACTTGTGGTGATGAACATCCAAGACAAAAATCCTATAAGCTTAGAGACAGCATTTTCTGATATGCATTACATAGACAAAGACAGACAAAGTGTTTGAATAAGTTTCAAATGCATTGATCCAAGAAGACACCACTAGGCTATGCTGGTGCTGCTGAGAACCATCTCTGCAGCTTGCAGAGCATGCCAGGAAGTATGTGCCCTGGGTGAAAGGAAAGGCATGTAGCTTGGGGAAGCAGCCAATTCAGGAAGCAACA
The DNA here is from genome assembly GCF_002925995.2 of Terrapene triunguis. Classification (NCBI taxonomy): domain Eukaryota; kingdom Metazoa; phylum Chordata; order Testudines; family Emydidae; genus Terrapene; species Terrapene triunguis. The sequence continues at coordinate 15,891,141 of NW_020664420.1, read as the reverse complement.
TGACTGTGTGTACGTACGTCTACCCAGCACTTAGACACCGGTAGCTGGCTTGCACCAGCTGGCTCGGGCTATGGAGCTGTTTAATTGTGGTGTAGATGTTTGGGCTTGGGCTGGAGCCTGAGTTCTGGGATCCTCCCACCAGGAGCGGCGCCAGGGTTTTTTGGTGCCCTAGGCGGGGGTCCTTCCGCGCTCCCGGTCGTCGTCGGCAATTCTGCGGCGGGGGGGTCCTTCCACGCTCCCGGTCTTCGGGGCACTTCGGCAGTGGGTCCTGGAGCGAGTGAAGGACCCGCCGCCGAATTGCCGCCTCCCCAAATCCTGGTGCCCTAGGCAACCGCCTAGGTCGCCTAAATGGAAGCGTTGGCCCTGCCTCCCACCTTGCAGGGTCCTAGAGCCCAGGCTCCCCACCAAGCTTGAACATCTACATCACAATTAAACAGCTCCATAGCCTGAGCCCAAGTCAGCTGGCATGGACCAGCTTGGGTTTTTAATGGAAGTGGAGACATACTCTGGGTAAGGAAGGCAGCTGTAACTGGTGATGGGCAGCTGCAAGACAGAGTAGGGGTGGGGTCTCTGGAGGGAAGGAAAGGAAAAGCTATGGAAGAAAAGCTTGGTAGAGAGGAAGAAGGCTAGAAGACAGAGGAGATGGAGATGTCCTGAAGAAAGCAGGTAGCAAACTTCCCTGCCTTACCAATGTCTGTTCCTCTGACCTACATAAACCATGTCCACAGGCAAAAGTTAAGTCTCCATCTTCTCCCAGGTCTGTTGCGACTGCAAACAGGGTGTCTCTTACTACCCTGAACGGTGGTGGCTTTACAGCTATGTGTGAAATTCACTCCTGTGCAGAAGGGTATGGGCAGCATAAGGACTATGGATTGGGTTGAATTTAACACCAAGTTAATACACTCTCACAGGCAAGGATGTTGACTTATGGGCAAATGGAAATCATCTGTAGTCATTTACCAACGTTAAGTCATTCTTACTTGGCTTGAGATGGAAAAACTAAGGCTACGTCTACACTACCCGCCTGAATCGGCAGGTAGAAATTGATCTCTCGGGGATCGAATTATCGCGTCTCGTCGGGACGCGACAATCGATCCCCGAATCGACGCTTGTACTCCACCAGTGGAGGTAGGAGTAAGCGCCGTCGATGGGGGAGCCGCGGAGGTTGATTTGCCGCCGTCCTCACAGCGGGGTAAGTCGGCTCAGAAATGTCGAATTCAGCTACGCTATTCGCGTAGCTGAATTTGCGTATCTTAAATCGACCACCCCCCCCCCGTAGTGAGGACGTAGCCTGAGACTGTCACTCCTACACCCTAAATCATCCCTGCCCCCTCACACTTTTATCAAGAATCTTTGGTAAAAGGCCAAATAATAGGGGAAAAAGCACAGCTCTTCCACTTATTAAACAAATGAAAGTATCCCACAGACTTTTATTTATAATCATCAAACTTCCCTTTTTATTTAAAGTATGGGAAGGATCATGTTGTGTGCTCGGGAGTCTGGACGTGCTGGAATAGAGAACTTTCCTTTAGTTAGATGTCTATATACCAAAACCAGCTATACAACTATAATATCACTACTTTGTTTATCTGTAATGTGTCAAATCTTTTTTGTTTAGCAGAGGAATCTGTTTTCTGGGGTTTTATCGCCCTCTAGTGGCATTTAGTATGTGTGGGTGAAATGTGCAAGGTCTTGTATCAACCTGAGTAGGGAAAACAAGTGGGGTTTTTGTAACCCTATCATTAGCGGAAATCATATCGTTAAAAATTGGTTAGGTTGTTCCAGGCCATCATTGCTTTAGTGCAGGTATAGCTTCACCGATGTTTGCAACAGTGGGAAAGCTCATGTGTAACGACAACCAGTGTTTTTAGTGCTGGTTTGCTCAGCCCTGCTCAGAGCACAAGGAGCAGCAAAACGATCTGCAGAATACAAATGCCATCTCCCAGCCAAGAAAAGCAAAGGAGGACAGAAATAAAGAAATAAAATGGAAAATGAGTGTAAACATACTTACTGTTCTCGTCCTCTAGGAGACGCTAGTGAAAACAAACATTCAGCATCTAAAAGTGGATTATTACAAAATTCATTCTGCATTTTATCCAGTGTGTGACCCTTAAATTATGGTGTTTCACTAGTTGTGCTCTTGTTACAGTTGAGTAGAAACTTCCATTATTTAGGAATATTTTTAGTCCCCATTGCTTGATCTGCTGCACAAAAATGAATAAATCCCCTAATGAAAATACCAGTCAATTCTATTAGAATTCTCCAGCTTTCAGTGGTCTCAGTTGGCTTCAATTGGAGGAACCAGTGAACCTAGGAATCAGTTGCCTAATAGACCCATTGAATTGTTTGAAAAGCTAGATGCCAACTAGACTAATCAGGAACCAGTGGAAAATATTCAGGTGTGTGTTTGTTTTCCCCCTCCCCTAGGTTTGCCAAAGACCCCCCCACCACCACCATTATTGCATGGCAGGAAAACATCTGATGCCAAGTATGTGCCCTGGATATTGCATCTCACTCCCATCCCACCGTGAGATGCTTACAACTTCTTGAAAAATTCCTCTGACTTGAAAGTCTACATGCCCCTTTGAAGCTCCAAAATGTATCTGTGTGTGTGTGGGGGGGGGGGAGCGGGGGTGAACTTGGCAAAAACCCCTGTTGCCATGTTAAAATTCAAACAAAGGAAAGGGGGAATTTGAGGCTACCCTTTTTAAATTAGGATACTGAAGTTTAGGACCTAAATCCATGTTTAGACACTTTAAAAAGGGGAATTTTTTTTTCAGAACCTGAGCTTGAAAATTTTGGCTAGCAAGTATTGAGTGCAAAGGACCTGATCCAAAGCTGCTCAAAGTCAGTGGGAGTCTTGTCATTAACTTCAGTGAGGTTTGGATTGGGCTGATTATGCATGAAGTTTTCAAAAGTATACTG
>NW_020664420.1:15864575-15885216 GCF_002925995.2 Terrapene triunguis | reverse complement strand
ATCAGATCAGGATTAAACAAAGACTGTGAATGGCTATCCAACTACAGAAGCAGTTTCTCCTCCCTTGGTGTTCACACCTCAACTGCTAGCAGAGCACCTCACCCTCCCTGATTGAACTAACCTTGTTATCTCCATACTGATTTATACCTGCCTCTGGAGATTTCCATTACTTGCATCTGAAGAAGTGAGGTTCTTACCCACAAAAGCTTATGCTCCCAATACTTCCGTTAGTCTTAAAGGTGCCACAGGACCCTCTGTTGCTTTTTACAGATTCAGACTAACACGGCTACCCCTCTGATACTTGCTGCTTATTGTTCATTCCCCAGGTGCTCCTTCACCAGCTGATACTTTATGTGGTGCCTATGTCCGCTTGGAGCATCCTGGGCAAGGTTGAGTGGGTGACAGCAACAGGGCAGAAGTACTGAGTTTTACATGAACTTTTTTGTGTGGAGAGGCTATAAGGTGGTAGTTAAGTGGACATAGAGCTTAGCGTTACCATGGTCACTTGGGGACGGAAAAGACCCAGATCTCTTGGGAAGAGAGAGTAGCTTAAAGGTTTTAGCATCAGGTTTGAAATACCCAGATGCCTTACACCTGCAGAGTTGTTGTGTCCTGATAGATGCTGAATTCCATGCAATTTACTGTGTATTGCTGATTCAGAAGAGGCCTTAAAAATCATAGAAATATAGGGCTGGAAGGGACCTCAAAGTCATCAAGTCCAGCCTCCTACACTAAAGCAGGATCAAGTAATCCTAGACCATCCCTGATAGGTATTTGTCCAACCTGTTCTTAAAAACCTTCAATCATGAGGATTCTACAACATCCCTTGGAAGCCTTTCCAGAACTTAACAACCCTTATAGTCAGAAAGCTTTTCCTAGTATCTAACCTAAATCTCCCTTGACACAGATTAAGCCAATTACTTGTCCTTCCTTCAATGGATATGGAGAACAATTAAATCACAGCCTTCTTTGTAACAGCCCTTAGCATATTTAAAGACTGTTATCTGGTCCCCACTCAGGCTTCTTTTTTTAAGACTAAATATACCCAGGTTTTTTAATCTTTCCTTGTAGGTCAGGTTTTCTAAACCTTTGATCATTTATTGTTGCTGTCCTCTACACTGTCTTCAGCTTGTCCACATCTTCCTTAAAGTGTGGCACCCGTAATTGGACACTATACTCCAGATGAAGCCTCCAGTACCAAGCAGCTTGGGACAATTACCTTCCTTGTCTTATATACAACACTCCTGTTAATACACCCCAGAATATTAGCCTTTTTTGCAACTGTATCACATTGTTTACTCATATTCAATTTGTGATCCACTGTAACCCCAGATCCTTTTTAGCAGTACTTCCTCCTAGCCACTTATCTCCATTTTGTAGTTGTACATTTGATTTTTTCCCCCCCACTCCCTCAGTGAAATACTTTGCACTTGTCTTTATTGAATTTCTGATAGTTGACTTCAGACCAATTCTCCAATTTGTCAAGGTCTTGTTGAATTTTAATCCTGTCCTCCAAAGTGCTTGGTGTCATCTACAGATTTTATAAGCATACTCTCTACTCCATTATCCAAGTCATCGATGAAAATATTGAATAGTTCCAGACCCAGGACTGACCCCCGTCAGACCCCCCCCACTAGATATGCCCTCCCAGCTTGACTGTGAACCATTCATAACTACTCTGAGTACAGTCTTTCAACCAGTTGTGTACCCACCTCACAGTAACTTAATCTAGACTGCATTTTCCTAGTTTGTTTATGAGACTGCCATGTGGGACTGTGTCAAAAACCTTACTAAAATCAAGATATCATGTCTACAGCTTCCTCTCCCCCATCCCATCCACTAGGCCAGTAACCCCTTTAAAGAAGGAAATTAGGTTGGTTTGGCAAGATTTGTTCTGGAGAAATCTATGCTGGTTATTCCTTATAACTTTATTATGCTCTAGGTGCTTATAAATTGTTCCGATATCTTTCCAGGTATAGAAGTTAGGCTGACTAGTCTATAATTCCTCACGTCCTCTTTGTTTCCCCTTTTGAAAGATATGTACTAGGTTTACCCTTCTCCAGTCCTCTGGGACCTTGTTTGTCCTCCAGGAGTTCTCTAAGATAACTGCTGGCAGTTCTCAGGTTGCTTCAGCTAGTTCCTTAAGCATCCTAGGAGGAATTTCGTCAAGCTCTGCTGAATTGAATACATCTAAATGATCAAATACTCTTTAACCTGGTCTTTCCCTATTTTGGCTTGCATTCCTTCCTCCTTGCTGTTAATATTAATTGTGCTGGGTATCTGGTTACCATTAGCCTTTTTAAGTGAAGACTGAAGCAAAATAGGCCTTAAACACCTCCACTTTCTTGATGTCCTCAATTATTAGCTCTCCTTCCCTGCTCAATAGAGGACCTATGCTTCTTTCCTTTGTCTTTCTCTTGCTCCTAATGTATTTAAAGAACCTCTTCTTATTGCTTTTTGTGTCCCTTGCCAGGTGTGGCTCATTTTGTGCCTTACACTTTCTGAATTTTTTTTTTCTCCCTACATGCCTGTGCTATTCCTTTGTGCACTCCTCCTTAGCAATTCATCCCTGTTTCCAGTTTCTGTAGTCAGTCCTCTGGGGTTGTTAGTCTGCTTTTTAGAGGTGCATTCTCCTGATTCTGCTGCTCCTGCTCCTTCCTTTCCTTACCATCATGAAATCCATCATTTCATTATCACTTTAACCCACATTGCCTCCAACCTTCAGCTTCACTACCCATTCCTCCTTGTTGGTCAGAATCAAGTCTAAAATAGCTGTCTCCTGGTTGCTTCCTCCACTTTCTGAAACACAAAGTTGTTTTGTCTGCTCTGTGTGGCCATTGGATTCGAAGCTCATTCCACAAGATTAGGCGTTTGCTGTGGTGCCCTTAGTCAAACAATTTAACCACAGCCAGCTGTTATGCTGTGCACTATGTCCCTGCTAGACACCTGGTTGTTGCCCTCCATCCCGTGGATGGCTGCTTTTGTGGTTCTCTATGTGCTTTATATTGCTTATTATTCACATTGGGGATTAGACCACTGTGCTTTATAAAAATAAAATATCATTATTAGTCACAGGGTCATTTAGAGGCCAAGTGGAAACCATGAAGATTGGTAAACTGCTGCCCAGCCATGCTTGCCTTCCGACCGCTGATTTCAACAGTGTTCATTTTCATTAAAGTGACCTCCATTCTAATGTTCAGAATCCCAGGGCCTGATTGAGGAGATACATGTGAATGCATCCCTTGATATAGGTGGCTGCTAAACTGTCTAGCACTAAGAAGGTCAAGGCCCACTGTCATAATCCAGGGAGATCTGAGTCAATTTACAACCTCATTTCCTAGCTTTTCACCTCTAGAATAGCAACTGTGTGCTCTTGAATCACTCCCCTCTATTTATGCCTATCACCTCATTACATATTATCTTGTATTTAGTACAGGTTCTCTTTTTATCCTCTAAAGGGATCTAGTCCTGGTATCACAGACATACACAAATGTGCTTTGCTAGGACAGGTGACTGAAAGGTTAACATGCTTAATAGGGGGTGATTTCTATTAAATACATACCTTCTTCACTGAAACTTAATTGGATTAGAACTGATAAAGAAGCATATCTTTCCTTTATCCCTGCCTATGAAAGCATCAACTTTGCTTGTGTCCCTGATCCATCAAGTAGGCAGCTGGTGTAAATCAAGTCAATAGGTTACACCTGTTTGCACTAACTGAGGACTGGGCTCAGTGTTTCACCACCGTCTGTTATGCTAAGCAAATACTTCAAATACTATTTTGTGGTTTGTGTGTGTGGGTGTATGTGTGTAAGGCAAGGGTGTAAAAACAAACATGGCTGTGTTAAGGGCCCCTTTCCAATAAAAGCATAACTGAAATCTTAAGAGGAGATTTTATTTTAAGCATATGCAAATTCTATTTCCCCCGTCTGTTGTTGTTGCGTTTCTTACTTCCTCGCCTCAGACCTTACTCATCAGACCTTGGTTCCTTACTAGTCGCACAACATGTTCCAGCCGACCGGGCTATCTCCTCATCATTTCTAAAAAGGCTGGATTTATGACTGCCTTTCAGCATGCAATTTCTTTGGCTTTGATTAGCTCCCTGTCTGTAGGCCGGTTAGAAAAGGTTCAAAGGAATGTTATGTTTATGTACATTGGAGGGTTAAAATGACTACATTCTTTGAGTTATGTTACTAAACACTTCATTGGCCCTGGAATGCATGGAAGGGGAGGGAGGGGGAATTTGTGATTGCAAACTGGCTATCTTATCTTTAATTTTATTCATTTTGAAAAGACATTGCACAGGTGATGGAGTTGCTGAGTGAGTGAGTGGCTCCACACCTCAGGGACTTGTGCATCCCAGTTTATTCAGGCTGAAAGATTGCAAATCAAATGAGGAGAGTTAAGCTAGCAAAGCTTTGCTCTCAGAGTGTTGGGTTACAGGTAAGGTTAGGTCCTGGCAGCCATAGCACTCCGTAATGTGGGCCCCTGACAGTCTGGGAGCTGAAAGCTTTGTGTTATGTATGAAACCAAAAGATGGTGCTCTTAGAATGCTGGAAGGGGATGGGGGGTGGTAAACAGCGATTCCAACCTCCACTATATTCGACACTGTAGGGTGTCGGCAAATATTTTAATTCTCTCCTTGTTCCATGGCTGTTTCTTTTCTTTTTTTTCAAGTATGTTTTTCATGCTTGTGGAAAATGGTCGCTTATGTGATAACTGGGATTGTAGGCAGAGTCCAGCAAAGCAATGGAAGTCCTGCCACCATAGGTGCTGGGAATGCTGCCCTACTCCCGGGCTTCAAGTAGTTTCCATCATATACAAGGTTAACAACTTGATTCAATGGCTCTCAGCACCCCCCACTATACAAATTGTCCCAGCACCCCTGGCTACCCCCTCAGGAAAGGAGGGTCTACAAGGCCCAGAAACCAACAAATCGGGGGAGAGGGCGGGGTACCAAAACACAACCAGGGATGAGGGGTGCAGATCACAGGGTCAAAACAAGGGATCTAGAAGGGGGCACCAAGCGGAGAATCCCAGACAATGGCCAGTGCTTTGGCAGCCTGTTTCATTCCTGGGGTGGTGGGCAGAGCCACCTGGACAAAAGCTCAGGGCCCAGTCTAGGGAGGGGCCACAGAGCTTAGTAGAAAACTGATCACTTGGGAGAAGGAGAATTAAACAGGAACGGGAGTGTGGGTCAGAGGTATAAAACCAGGGAACTGGAGAGGGACACCAAGCAGAGAGCCCCACTGCTCTGCCAGAATGACAGCTCTGGAGTCTGAAATCTTCTTTTATCCACAGATCAGGTACTCCACAGGCAGCAGCAATGCAAAATTCCCCACATTGGCCTGCAGTTTGCCTCAAGCCTGACCTAGAGGAAACACGCCTTGGCGTAGAGACTGTCCCCTTGGCCTCTACCGAGACTATTGAAAAAGCATGTGGTGGAGGTTGGTCTGATAGGATTCAGATAATCAAGTCTTTTAGCATAGGATGCTGAGCAGCATTCTCATGACTTTTGGTTGCTGCCAGCATGAGCTGGATAAGAACTGATGACCTAGAGGTGAAGGGCTTTGTACCCGATTACCAGTCCCCTGAGACCCTCTCTCACACCCCGATTCAATAATAAAGGCTCTAGTCTAACTTTTTATATTTCCAGGAGTATCTTTAATTATGTTGCCCACCAAGACAGATGCCTAGTGTGTGCAGCAGTCTGCTCTGTTGAGATTGGGAATGGGTAGATACCCAAGTGGGACTTGGGTAACACCTCGAATGAGGGATTTAAATGTGGTTGTGGGGGATTCTCTTTATATAACTTGAGGCGACTGCAAATTTCATCCTGTGATCAAGGCTGATCCGAGGTGGCTATAGGAGGCACCAAGGTGGAAGGGACACCCACAGTGCTGCAGCTAATCTTATCTGAGAAACTGCAATCAGCCGTTGGGGCACGAAAGGTTCTGACATGGATCCTGCCTGCAGCTTATAATTACATGGAGTTTTGCCATAAGAAGACACCCTCGTCCATTGGCTGCTGCATGGGAACAGATAAAGTTCTTGCCCCAAAAATTGGGGGAGTAATTTGTAATGAATACAGGTCACTAGTTCAGAGCAATCTCGATCGCTCGGTAAACTGGGCAAGCAAACAGTATGTTTTTTATACAGCTAAATGTAAATGTGTGAATCTAGGAACAAAGACTGTAGGCCATACTTACAGGATGGGGGACCCTGCCCTGGGAAGCAGTGACTCTGAAAAAGATTTGGGTGTCATGGTGGATCATCAGCTGAATATGAGCTCCCAGTGCGATGCTGTGACCAAAAGGGTTAATGTGATCCTGGGATGCATAAACAGGGGAATCCCAAGTAGGATTAGAGAGGTTATTTTTCCTCCATATTTGGCACTGCTGCTGGAATACTGTGTCCAGTTCTGGGGCCACAATTCAAGAAGGGTGTTGATGAATTGGAGAGGGTTCACAAAGAGAAGGTTAAGGGGTGACTTGATGACCGTCTATAAGTGTCTACATGGGGAACAGATATTTGATCGTCGCCTCTTCAGTCTAGCAGAGAAAGGTGTAATGTGATCCAATGGCTGGAAGTTAAAGCTACAGAAGTTCAAACTGGAATGAAGGCATACATTTTTGACCGTGAGGGTGTGAGAGAGCAGAGGGAGTGAGGACGCTGCCTGCAGGAGACCTGGAGCAGGCTTGCTAAATGAGCTAACCAGAGACACCTGGCATGGGGAGGGAACCATAAGCAGCTGGTTCCCTGTAAGAGAGCTGAAGCAGTTGGTTGAGGCAACTGATTCTGGGGAGTCAGCTCTGAGCAGGACAGCTTCAAGCCAAACCCCCAGGCACATTACCCGCTAAGAACTCCTAAAAAAGGACAAGAAGGAGGAAACCTCCTGCTCACCCTGGTTGTGAGGGAAGAGCCATGCCTTGGGACAGATTTTTGGCAGAGTGAGTTTGACGTTTGAGTTATTGTCTGGGGGGAAAAAAAAACAAAAACCCCAGGCCCTTATAAAACCAGGCTTGGTGATTGGACAAGCAAGTCTGTGGGGTCTCTGTAAAAGGGCCTGGAAGAGGGAGAATAAAGGGAAGAGCAGAGGCACTTGGCCTCACGAGGGCACACAGGGGCAGCCCGCTCATCCACAGAGGGTAATTAACCATTGCAACAACTGACCAAGGGTTGTGGGGGATTCTTCATCACTGACTATTTTTAAATCAAGATGGGATGTTTCACTAAAAGCTAGGCTCTAGGAATTACGGTGGGGAAGTTCCATGGCCTGTATTACACAGGAGGTCCAGCTAGATGATCACAATGGTCTCTTCTGGCCTCGGAATCTATAAAGTGAATAGTCTGGAACGAGGCTCTGAACAAACATTCTGCATGCTTGTTGCAGTTCCCAGTATTACCAAATGATGTATTTACCAAAGGAATTGGATGCATTACTTAAGAACTGATTCAGCTGAGTGAAATATCACTGTTCTAATGCTGGCCAGGTCCGAGTGATAGCCTGTAGAAGCATCAGTCTCACAAGATACACCAGGGTTACAGACTGACCGGTCAACCAGACACCAAGTGAAACCGGAAGTAACCAATCAGGCAGCTGCAGAGGACCCCCCCCCCCAAAATACTGTACTATGCCTGTATTACATCTTAAAGGTAGGAACATCTGGGCTGCCTTTCTTTATCCCCACACGTGGGGCAGCCACTTACAGCAAGACACTGGGGCTGCTAGCCCAAGGCAGTGGAAGCCAGCAGAGCAGAAGCACCCCTGGGGTCGGCACCACTTTCACGGGGAGGGGAATGTGTGATGGGTTGGGTCACAGAAACCCCCTTGTGACAGCCACCTGATGTGCTGAGACTACCTCTAAGCCCATTTTCCCTGGCTGCTTGGGACTTCAGTACCCTGCCTAGTTATGCCATATACGCTAGCTTGCTACAAACATAGACCCAGGTCTGAACCACATCCCCCAAAAGCTGCAGGCTTAACTGAAGACAGCTTAAGAAGTGCTCCTGTCTCCAACACCCAGTTCCCAATGGGATCCAAACCCCAAATAAATCCGTTTTACTCTGTATAAAGCTTATACAGGGTAAACTCAAATTGTTCACCCTCTATAACACTGATGGAGAGAGAGGCACAGCTATCCCCCCCCCCCAGGTATTAATACTTGCTCTGGGTAATTAATAAGTAAAAAGTGATTTTATTAAATATAAAAAGTAGTATTTAAGTGGTTCCAAGTAATAACAGACAGAACGAAGCAAGTTACCAAGCAAAGTAAAATAAAACATGCAAGTCTAAGCCTAATACAGAAATGCAGGTAAATCTAACCCTCAGAGATGTTCCAATAAGCTTCTTTTACAGACTAGACTTCCTCCTAGTCTGGGTTCAGCAATCACTCACGCCCACATAGTTACTGTCCTTTGTTCCAGTTTCTTTCAGGCATCTCTTTGGGGTGGAAAGGCCATCTCTTGAGCCAGCTGAAGAGAAAATGGAGGGGTTTCCAGGGGCTTATATAGTCTTTCTCTTGTGGGTGGAAAACCCTCTTGTCTCCTGTGCAAAATCCTCTCAACAAGATGGAGTTTTGCAGTCACCTGGGCAAGTCACATATCTATGAATGATTCAGCTTTTTGCAGGCTGACACCATTGTTTACGTGTTAGTTTGAACATTCCCAGGAAAGCTTAGATGTGGATTAGCATCTCCCAAGGTCCATTGTTAGCTAGGTACTCCCAATTACTTGACTAACCCCTTCACACTATGTTGATCAAATCTGCTGTAGGAAGCTTATAAGGCAAACACTTTAAATACAAGCATAGAGCCAACACTCATAACTTCAGATATAAAAATGATACATGCATACGAATAGGATGAATACATTCAGTAGAACATAACCTTTGCAAAGATATGTTACATGCCATATCTAGGATAAAAGATATTCCAGTTATGTCATTTACATTCATAAGCATATTTCTATAAAGCATTATGGGGTGCAACATCACAGGATGCACTGTGTACACACACACACACACACACCTCCCCCTCTCTGCTGGGCGGGAGACAAGCTTGCAAACTCATGTTGGGGCTGAGTAGGGAGCTCAACTGCTTCTGAAGCTTGGCCCAGAGTGTCATCTGCTGGATCTGGAGCCCAAACTGTGCTTTGTTCAAGTTACAAGCACTTCAGAGTTATGGACAACCTCCCGAGGTGTTCGTAACTCTGAGGTTCTACTGTAAAGCTGTTTTGCTTCAACTTCTTCCCCTGATTTCTTCAAAGGTCAGTCCATTTTGGATATGAAGATACCTGTAGCTTTCTCGGTTAAGAGAGTGCCTCTTCTTTTTCCTGTTCCCTCATTTTAGATGTTTGTATCTCCATCATATCCCTGGTGACTTTCCAAAGGTGCAAGCACAGTTCTGTGGGCCAGACTCTGCCCTAATGAGCATGGGCGCCACCAGGACTGGGAGAAAGACATGCTTTCTTACATCACTCTAACATCACTCAGTGATGTTACATGACTATTCACAAATAATGTAACTGTCAAAAGAGGGCTGTTGTGCAAACTCTAGGGTTACATTTTCAGTTCATGTGGGGAAATAATTGTGCAGTGCTGTTGTTGGTGCAGAAGTGGCTGCATTTCATTGGGTTTAACACTTCCCAGGGATCCCCAGGCTTTTGAGGAACCTTGCTCCCACCTGCTGTAGCATGAGGAAGCATTGTCTGTGCCTGCTGAGCGTCAGCTCCTTGACTCTCCCAGCCATGAGCAACACAAGGACTCCCCTGTGAGCCTACGCAGGCTGTGCTGTCCCTCTGCCCTCCAAGAATCCGCGTCCAGCCCCTGTTTGACAGTCACTGATTTGCTGCTCTCAAAGGAACAGTATACCTCAGCTTAACAGTTACATCTTAGATCACCACTCTGCTTAACACACAGCACTTCGCTATGTTGATTAGTGAAAATAAGCAAAAGTTCATTTAACAAAGAGATCAGATTAAAGAAGTAGCAGGTAAAAGTATTGGAAATAAATGGTTATATGTAAAATAAAATCATAACATGCATTCTACAGCCTAGACTTAACTAAGAAGATAAGTTCCTGTCTAATGAAGTTTAGCTTATCAAAGTCTTCGCAGCATTTTCCAGCCAGGCTGGCTGTGACCCTCCTTTCATAAGACCATGGGCATCTCCTTTCATCTCTAAGACCATCCTTTCATAAGATCATGCTGGCAGTTGGTCTCCTTGGAGAAGGATGAAGGGTGTCTCCCTGTACCCCAAGTTACAATCCAACAATCCATTGGCTTTACTTGTAAACAGGATCCCCCCCACTCATTTTTTTCCCTGTATGCTCCTTTCTTGTTGTTTTCACAATCTCTTGATTAGCATTCAGCTCAGACTGTAGACAGGCTTCCATTGTGAAGCAGACAATATGCACAGGACCACCCAGAGAGAGAGAGAGAGAGAGAGAGAGAGAAGCATCTCTTCCCTCCTGCCTGACAGGAGCATGTTGATCACCTTCTGGTGACCTGCCTTAACGTGCAGACCTTAAGAACATAACTTTCAGTATAGAAACATAACTTCTTAAATATTATCCACACTTATATTTTGCAAAGATTAAGATAATCAGTGGGCTATTGGCTCTCAGTAGAGACTTCACACACCACCCTTTGGTGAATTGTTGTGCATATACATGATTCAGGGGATCCCTGTAAGCCCCTTTGCACCTCTTATGCTCTCTGCCAGTTGTCACATTTATGGGTGAAGTAAACCCTGTACTCAAAGACACTGATTCACCACTGTAGGACTTCAGTTTTATGCTAATGTGATTCCAATGAAATCATACAGTTGTACTGCTGTAAACCTGGACTATCACAGCATGACTCAGTCTTACAGAGTGTTCTGGGATGAAGAGTACAACATCAATGTCAGATACTAAGACGAGGTGGGCAAACTTTTTGGGCCGAGGGCCACATCTGGATGGGGAAATTGTATGCAGGGCCGGGGCAGGGGGATGGGGTGTGGGAGGGAGTGCAGGGTATCGGAGGGGGTGCGGTGTGCAGGAAAGGGCTCATGGCAAGGGATTGGGGCAGAGAAGGGGTGCGGGGTGTCTGAGGAGGCTCAGGGAAGGGGGGTTGGGGTGCAGGAGGGGTGCCTCCAGGTACCTCCCCCGAAGCTCCCATTGGCTGCGGTTCCCCATTCCCGGCCTATGGGAGCTGCGGGGGGTGGTGCCTGGAGGCAAGGGCAACGCACGCGGAGCCCTCTGCCCCCTCGCCTGGGGAGCAATCCCACCTGAGAGTGGCGCCGGGCCGGCAGAGCCATGGGGGGCAATCCCGCAGGCTGGCGCGGGCCGTAGTTTGCCCACCCCTGTTCTAAGATATTTCTGTATATTTTCCATAGGCTCCAGGGGAACTGGACTTAGAGTGAGAATGAGCTGGGTTCTGGTCCTAGCTCTGCCATTTATCTGTTCTGTGGCTTTAGGCAAGTCTCTTGTCTCTAATTAGATTGCAAGCATGGGCTGTCTCTGTGTTTTGTGCCCTGCCTAACACAATAATAGGTCATTTTTCTTGATTGGGTGCTACTGTATGCTAATAATCAAAAACTCTTAGAAAGCAGCTGCCTTATGAACATGTGTTCTTTTGTGAGGTGCAAGCGTAAGCTAGGTATTTTCAGTGTATATTCTTTCCCTGCGGAATGCACATAACTTTGTTTATACTAACAGGAGTTAATCACAGGTCTTGGTGAGAGAATAGCACCTTAAATCTGTGATCATAATCTTTGTAATTTGTAACAGAGTAAATGTGTTTGTCCCTGTATTTCCATGAAGTAGGAATACAATATCTATAAGTATTTAAGTGGAAACAGCATGGCAAATACTTAGAAGTGAAATTGCTTTGTTTCTTTGTGCATTAAGTAACTTCCTTCTGGCTCAGAGTAGTCACTGTACTGTGATGTTCTTGTTTGTTCTGGATGTTTCAACTCCTTATCTCTATCTCTTACAGCTTGTTTATTGAACTCTGGGTCAGTTTATTCAGGTTTAATGACTCTTCCACGGCATGTTTTCATTCCAGACAGAAGGAGTATTCAATATGCCATTGTAGGTTTCTTTTAAAGGGTTGATCTTAGGTCACTGGTTGAAGTGGGAGCAGAATGTTATGGGTGTTTGTAGCCGTCTCCTTTCATTATGCATGGCTCTTGCTTGTCCCCTACTTTCTCAATTCTGCCGGCTCGAGGAGATTTCAGTGAAGATGAAAAAGGAACAGATGCCTCTGCAGATGTAGAGTGAGAGTATCCTCGTTAGTGAGAAGAGGCTTAAAAAGGGGAAGAAAGATGGTAAAGGACAGGGCTGGAGGAATAAGTGACTTAGGTTCTTTTCCTACTGCTGCCACAAATACCTTGTGTGACCTTGAGCAAATCACTTGTGACTTTCTTTTATACTGTTCTGTGGTTTCTGTAAATTTTGAGTATTTGCCTACCTCTCCGGATTGTGAACTTTCATTAACGTTTGCTCAGTGCTTTGAGATCCTCAGATGGAAGGTCTGACAGAACTGCAAGTTGTTATTTTATTAACAACTCGGCTCAAGATGAACAATGACTGTTCACCCCTCCTTTGCTGTAATATGTTCTCATTCCTAGACTGCAAGACAAAAAATACAGCGTTATTTAAATGCAATCTTCTACAGTTACCAAGCATTATATAGCAAATGTTATGCAAAATTATCATAATGCTGACCTAGTCAGTAGGCAGATCTTTCTATCCAGGAGTAGCATCCCATTCCAGCTGGGGGTTGTGAAGTTGTAATAAGTCTGAGCTTTAAGAGCCGTTCTCACACTATCATCTCATGCTTTCACAAATACAAAGACTTTTAAAAAAGTATCTCTGATAAAACTTTAGCCTTTCAAAAGCCGAGTTTGTAAGGGGGTGTGGAGATTTTTTTGATGTACCACTGGGGCCCTGGCATCTTGGCTTCCTTATTTTCTTCTCTGCCATATTCAGTTCCACTGTCTTTTCAGTTGCAGGAATTTGAAAGCTGACCAGCAGCCTTACTGTTGTGCCTAATTATCTTAGGCCCGGTCTAAACTGGGGGGGGAGGAAGGGGGATCGATCTAAGATACGCAACTTCAGCTACATGAATAATGTAGCTGAAGTCAATGTACTTAGATCTACCCACCGTGGTGTCTTCACGGTGGGTAGATCTAAGGGGGTGATACCAAATACCCAGGGAAGAAAAAGAGAGACTCTTCCCCATGGAGACCAGCCCTGCAATGGCCCAGATTAGCTATATTCCACAATAGCTCCTTGTATCGGGGTGGTCGCTTACTTAGCTCCCCATTGTGGCTAGGGTCACTTTGCAGGCACCCAATCCCTGTTAGCCCTCACCTGCAGGCTCCCTAAGTACTCCACACAGCCTCGCTTGCGGATAACAGCACTCCTCCCCCCAACTAGGGCTCATTTAATAACAGAAAAGGTTCAAACAATCTTCAGAGAGTCCCCAAAATAATGTCCATATCGATAACACAAAAATTCACATTAAGCGCTAGTTCTTCTGCCACACGCAGAGCTCTGTGTGTGTGTCAGTCAGTCTGCTCCACTGGAAGCCATAGTTCCAGCCCTTTCTGGCTTCCTTCTTCTGTCAGTGTGTCCCCTGTTCTGTGGGAGGAGGCAGTCTATATACTGGCCTTCTCCAGACAGCTCATCCCAATTGGCTGGAAGAGATGGGAGCCCTGCCCTACCCCACACTACAGAGCTCCTGATCCCGGGCCCTTAAAGGAACAGTATCCTGGATTTCCCTCCCTTCCCCCCAATCCAACTCCTAATTCCCCAGGAGCACTTCCTCTCTTCTGCTACTGGGCCATTTCTTGGGCCTTTGTTCATTCCAGCTCCTTGGAATGGGGTCTTCTGGCCTCCTCTACTCTTATAGAGCTAGTATACCACATTACACTCCCCAGATAGACACTCCATTCCAGAATAAAAGTGACTTCATTCTGCAATAATTACTTTGGAATTGCACTAATTATTCTGTGACTTTTTTTTTCCCGAATAGATTGACTATTGGGGAATATTTTTTTTATTATTATTCCAGAATAGCTATGATGGTCAATTTCTCCATGTAGACCAGGCCAGAGAGATGCTTGATATGCTTTGTTTTCATGTCTATCATATGCCAATAACCAAGATCTTTGTGATTAAGGATGTTTACATCGTGATACTGCCTTCTACTTAGATGACTTCCAGGGTGACACACGGTATGGTTTCATTTCAATCAGTGTTAAATGCTTATCATGAACCCTCTCAAAAGACAGAAGTGGTTTTTGTATACATACATAATTGGAAGCAAACTCAGTTAAAACAGGAAATCAGTATGAAATCCTGCAGGAATTGGGCATTTATGCAGATGTAAGCAGGGTCTGAATGAACTCTCCCTTGACAGCTAGCTGGGAGGGGGAAAGACTTCAGGAGCAAACTGTATTTACATGAACACACATACTCTGCTTAGATATCCAGCAGATAGAACTGTGTTGCTCAAAGTGATCAACTTTGGCTGGTCTTTGGGTTACAAACCACTTTAGTACTGAATGCAGGGGTAGTGAAATGCTGTTAATGATATTGTTGTCTTTATTGTATGAATAAAGGTGAGCAGAACTGGGCTTAACCTGTCTCAAATGAGGGGATCATCCTCAGATGAAAGGACCTCGTTAAGCCAGGGGCTCAAATGCCAGACCCCTGTGAAAGTAAGTGGTGGGGACAGGTGTCTCAGCCAGGTGGTGTGGACTCCCCGAAGGGTCCTAGGTTTGGTTTAACCTGTTCTTCCCCACTGTTTAAAGATAGAGCTAAATAGGCTTCATTAGGAGCCTTTTGTTATCTTAAGTGTTCAATGAGAGCTGAAATCACTTGAGGTGGGGCAGCATTTCTTCCCAGCCTGCTGAGAGCTAAAAATCACTAAGATACTGACCTACAGAGATCACAGCAGAGAGGCAGGTGGCAGCATTAGATGACTGATGGGCAGCTGGTGAAAGGAGCCTCCAGCCTATGAAACTTTAAGGGCGTTTCTAATCCATATTTCTTTTTGGAAAAAGCAAGTTCTGTAGTGAGTAGGGTGTAGATTTTGTGCTTGATATCAAGTCTTCTGCTTGTGTGGAATGCAACAACACATCTGGGTACAGGCGTATGCTTTTGTGATTGTACTTTATTACACTCAACGTGTGAATCCTACTCTGCCTGCTTATAAATAGTGGATTGGTTTGTTATTTATAGTTGGTCCTGTTGGTGGGGTTGTTTTGTTTTGTTTTTAAGACCCCTGGATGGACAGTCATGGAGATATGTTCAAGGTCTCCTCTGTGAGCATTGTCCCAATGGGTCTACACTCTACTGCCTGCCTTGTGGAGCCTTTGCATCTTAGGTGGTGGGAGACTGAACCTTTTCTGTGGTGACCTCATAGGACTGGTGATTCATAACTTGCTGGTTATCCATTTCAGCAACTTCCTTCCTGTTTTCAAAAGACTGTTGAAGTCCCTTCTTTATCAGAGCTATTTCCTGTTTTGGTCAGTCTGCTCCTTTGCAAGATTACTCACCTTCTTGCATAACATTTCTCTTTTGGCTTTTTAGCACTGGGTGCTTCTTCATTGCTTAGTTCAATTCTCCAAACTGAAAAGCCCTATCAAATAGTGCTGTTGATCTCATGAGAAACAGCTTTCTGTTGAGCTTTTCTGTACAGAAAGGCTAGTTCTTCCTCACTTTCTCTAAATGAATTTGTACACCTGCTCTAATTAATACTCTTGTAACAGTTTCTTTTTGTACATGTAATCTGCTGATTGCGTTATGTGTTATGGGTGGGATTTTCAGGAGCATTCAAAACAGGCCTAACTTCACTCCCACTGAAGTCAATGGTAAAAGGTCCCATTGACTTTAGAGAGCAGCGTTAGGGCAATGACGAGCATTTCTGAACATCCCACCCCATGTTTTTTTCATAAGCCTGGATGAGTATTTCACCATTATTTTTAGTACCACTAACTTTGGACAGCATCACATACCAGGAAACAAGAGTTGATTGATCTGGAAGATAATTTTGTAATGAGTTCAATTTTTCTTAGCTTTGATATGATGATGATTTAACATTTACATTATGGTAGTGGCTAAATTATCATTTTACTTCTTATGTGGGCATAGGCAATTTCTAAAGATCATTGCATTCCTGCAGTGCTTCCTCCTATGAGTAATCCTACTCATGAGCATGCATTACAGAACTTAATCATGTTGGCGTTATAACGCCAACGAAACAATCATAGAAGAGAGCTAGAAATCATAACACGTGAAAGGAGAGAACATATTCCTCTCCTATTTCCTGTCCTTTATCCTATTTTTTTAATTTTAGGTCACATCTTAGCTTTAAATGTAGTGTGCTTATAAATGATCCACTTTCTGTTATTTATCAAACTCTTCCCCCTTTTTTTTTCTTTCCATCTGACCTCTCTTCTGTTAATCAAAAGCAGGATGTGCAATTTCAAAAGGGGACAGAGTCAGATGAATAAAGAGGTCAAGGTCAAATGGAAAGTATGTATATTGAAAAAAAATCCAAAATGGATGCTAATTTGTGTGTCAGCAAGATTGCCCGCAAAAAGCTCTGGTATTTATCAATAATGGGAAGCTCTGAACATAACACATGCACCAAGACTCTAGATTAAAAATAACAGCACTAATTTTGTCACAAGACCAATTATCTAGAGATGTGCACAACTACTTGATGATATGATTATTGATTGCTTACATTACAGTAGAGCTCACAGTGTGCTAGGCACTATCCAAATATGTCATGAGCAGTAGGGCCAGCCCCAAGCATGTCAAAATAGACCCCAAGAATTCATGAGATCATGAGATTTTTAAAATGTTCAGTTCTTTTTATTTGTTTTTTGAGCTTTTAGGGTGCAATTGGGTCACATTTCCAGGCTTTTCTCTGCAACCATGGCAGTTAGAAACATTTTTTAAAACATGTAAGATGAGATTCTTACATAATCACTTGCCTCCAGGAGCTGGGGCATTAAGAAACACTAAAATATTGCAAGGCTTGCAGCACTGAGAGAGAGACAATGCTAAAGAGCTGTTTGGATTTTTATCTTCCTGAGTTTGCAGCCTTCAGTTTGAGTTCAGTGATTCTTAAGCTGTTGGCTCCCAGAGAGCTGTGGTGACTTCACCTGGTGTCCATGCCCCTGTGCTCTGTGGGGGTCTCAGCAAAATGCCTGTAAACATAGCTGTTGTCTGTCTCCTCCTTCCCCCCAAGCATACAGACTGCTCCTGTCTCCTCCCCCACTCCTTGGCAGCAGGATAAGAGACAGAGCTGAGTGGGATCGTGATATGCATTCTACACGTACGTGCTATTACAGTATGTCCCTTTTGTATCACCAGGCTGTGGTGGTGTATAGTCTTCCAAGAGTTTTAATAGTGTGCGAGCACGTTTTGACTCTTGAGAAGACATGCTGCGTTGTTGTTTAGGTTTGGGTTATGTTAGGTTTGTGATGCAGAGGCAGCTTTGGGACAAAGGAAGTTGTGCAAGCAGCAGGAGAATTTGTTCTCTGCCTTGGGTTCTGATTAGAGTCAATGAGACAGTTGCCCCCTGGGAACCAGGCATTGGTGTTGGACTGAGATTCCTGGAAGATGGGTTTGGCCTCCATGCTGCTTGACCATCTATGTTCCAGGACTGGTATTTATGCATAAATAAAAGACATTACATTTACAGTATACCCAGACTCACATCACTGATGCCTCCTCCACTGGGAAACCAACCTGCAAATCCCAGGACATCTGCAGAGTGGACTCTACAGAGTGGTGATGCTGATGTCAACATGGAACACTGGTGCTGGAAGTAGGGGCTGCAATCTATCCTCCCCCATACACACATTTATCAAGCACATTTCTCATCCATGGACTTGAATACTGGGTTGCCTCGTTCATTTAATGTGTTGACCTGAGATGGGATAGTTTGTTGTGACTGGCTACTGTGCTCTTTCTGGTCGCCAACTACCCCACCAGAATCACACAGAGCCACTTTTTTCAGTGTTGATAGAATTGTAATCTACTTGTGCTGCTCTAATTCCTCCTCTTCTGGCAACATTCCCCATGCTCCTCTCTTTCCTCCATATTTTCTGGGCTGCTTCTTCCTTTTTTTTTTCTTTTCTATGCCCCTATCCTTGTCCAGATCAGAAAGTTCAGTTAAGTGATAATAGAAATAGGGGTGAGGTGGGTCCTTCTGCAATCAAAAACTGAGTCTGCAATGAAGTTTTCCTGGCAGTCATTCTACAGAACTATGTCAGATTGAAGATACCTTAAACTTATCAGGTTTGGACTTGTTAGGTTACTTGGAGGGGAGACCAAAGAAATTTCAAGTGCGACAAGAGGTGATGTTGATGACTGGGTATGAGGCATATTTCCCTTTGAATCAGCATTGAACCAATATGGCTGCTGGAAGCCTCTTTGGGGTGAGTAGTAAAACCAAAGTCCTGATCACATGTGGACAGGTAAGTATCTTATAGCACTTTTCACTAGAATTGGGGGGTTCAGCTGTGGTCTTCTAGCTAAATACCATTGTAAGTGTCAAATCCTGAGCTCCTGCGTAACTTCACCTGATATCTGCAAATTGAAGTCCAACCCTCTGCTACTTAAAAAAGACTGCAATCTGCAGTACTGTAGATAGAAGTTATGTTTAATACTGGTGAACGTAAAATAGTGTGAAACTAAACAATAAATACGAATTCCCAAGGGTCTGTGCTCCTGTCAGTCTTGTGTCTTCCAATCCTATCTCTTCTCAACTCTCATCTGAAATCACAGGCCTGATTCTCCACTCACCCCACTTGTTCAACAGCAGAAGTCCACTGACTTAAAAGGAGTCACTCCTGATTTGGACCAGTATGTAGGCGAGAAGAGAATGGGACCAATGTATAGTCAGTCCCTGGTGTGTGCATGCCTTGATTTCTGTTTCCCTTTGATAGTGTTTAGCTCTGTAAAGCATTTTGGCGTCAATTTTATATAAAAGGTGCTACATAAACTAAAGCTCTGTTACTGGGAATCTGCGCTTCCATGGAAATCTGCTCTGTAAAGACTTTCCTTTTCTAAGGGACTTCACTTTAGTGAGGTTTCCCACATCAAACATGTGAAGGGCTAAATAGTGTAATGGGTCAATGCATCAGCTTTTCCTCTCTGGACAGATGATTGATATAGCTTCAGTCACAAGTGAAACAAATTTCGTGGTCTTACCCTAGTTCCCAGTGGACACTTATCCACATTACTTACAAATCCACGGCATGTGATGGAGCAGTTTCAGGACACTTGGTGATCTTGGCATTGGCATAAGAAGGATTTTGCTGCTCAGGATTTGTAGTTGGCAGAGCTGTGTCAAAAGCAATACTTTGTATTTATATGCAACGTCCATCAAAAGATCTGAAAGGTAAACAAGTTCCTGCAACATAGGGGAGCATTAGTCTCATTCTACAGATGAGAAACTGAGGCATTGAAAAGTTGTGATTTTTTTCACAGAAAACTATAGTGCTGAGAACAAAAACCAGATTTACTGAATCTCCATCCTGTGGGTTGTTTAGCTAAAAATCATCTTTAAAAAAATATATAAATACCATGGGACAGATCCTCAGCTGGTGTGAGTTTGCGTCACTCTATTGACTTGAAGTCAATAGAGCTACATGGATTTACAGATCTAGCTCTGATAAATAATATGCTGCAAACCACAAACTAAGATATCAATAACATCATCACGTCTTGCTGGTCTCCTGACAGAAACGGAAGAAAGCACTATTTCTTGTTTGTTTGTGTGTTTTGGCTATCTGAATTATTGATATGTCCCCTGAAACTGTCTATAATTTCCCATTGAGCACAGAGGCATTTCAGTGGTAAGGGCGGACCTGGTCAAGCTGCTAGTGTTTCTGCTGCTGAACTTAGCATACAAGCTGTTCAGAGCGTCAACAGATGTTTCTGCTTTTTAAGGTCTCTGGGAACCTTATTGAATATTTTTTTTTTTTATTTTCTTGTAGGAACAAATGCCAACACAGCCGAGATCCAAAAAGCTTGACCTCAACCTTATGTTGTTGTTGGAAGGTATTGTGCCTGGATATCCTATTGTCCTTCTCATGTAATAAACTGGCGGTTATGAATCCCAGATTTGCTTTTTCACACATACAGAGTTTATGAATAGTTGCTGTTATTCAGTTATTCTAATAATTCTCATGGCAACAAAATACTGGAAAATAATTGAACATGGAAGGCATGATCTCTCTTGATGCCGTGCAGTACTGGAGATGCATCTTGCTTATGCAGTGTTGACCAAGCTGAAAATTTAACTTAAAACAGATCTTCCACCCATTGATTTTGCTTGTGCCTTGAGCAGTCACTAGCCAAATGACAATAAAGCCAAACATTTCAAGAGCATTTACTCACTTTGACTTTGTTTTGGGTGCCCAGCAGGAAACATCTACGGGACCTGAGCTGGGAACCAGGGCCGGCTCCAGGCACCAGCTTAACAAGCAGGTGCTTGGGGCGGCCAAGGGAGAGGGGCGGCACCTGCGGCAATTCGGGGGTGGCAGGTCCCTCACTCCTTCTAGGACCGAAGGACCTGTCGCTGAACAGCTGCCGCCGATCGCGGCTTTTTTTTTTTTCCAATTACC
>NW_020664420.1:15831970-15864475 GCF_002925995.2 Terrapene triunguis | reverse complement strand
TTTTTTGCTTGGGGCGGCAGAAATGCTGGAGCCGGCCCTGCTGGGAACCCAATAACCAGAACACATACAATGAGTGGACATTCATGATTATTATTATTGTTGGAGCTAGATTCATCCCCTAAATGCAAATGGCATCTCCCCAGGCTAGAGAGGCCTTGCTCATCAGGTGGCTTTCCCTCCAGGGCAAGCTGTGTTCCACAGACACCTTCCCTCGTGGTTTCTGATAGAGAAAGGACAACTTTAGTTTCCAATGGAGGCTTTGCATGAGCCCTGTAGGCAGCGCATCACCTGGCCTCCCTACCTTCACTTCTTCTCTGGCCAGCACTGTTTGGGACAGCACTGGCCCTGCAACCTGGCTAGCAAAAGTTGCCAAATACCCAAAGGTAAATTTAGTCTTTCCAGTCAATTTTTGCAATAAAACCATGTTAGCAGGCGCCCCATTCATACATAAGTGTCATTTGGAACAGAAGTTAATAGTTTGAGGTTGTATATTTTTAGCCAACAAAGTGACAAATTGCTCAGCTAGCCTTTGCTTTCAAGTCTAAAAATTGAATGCTTTTCTCTAGACAACTGTTGGCTCATATTTTTTATGAACCGGGCTCAGGACTTTCTAAAGAGTTTTATGGTTCAGCATCAATGTTCCAAAAGGCTTTTAAGAAAATCCATGTGTGCTCCTCTCTTGAAGCTGGCTGAGTGAGGTGGGGATGTTTAACGGTCTGCCAGGAGCGCCTATAAAATACGGCACTGAAAGAAAACAAGGCTTCCAGTACTCCCTGTCTCCTGATTCACAAATGTTTAAAGCCTTCGGGTTATAATTTAAACTTTAAAGTCTTCCAGTTTACATCCTCCCAGCCTTTATTTAGAGATGGGTTGAGACTGGGGAATGAGACCGGCGTGGCAATGTGTGTATTACCAAACTATCTACAGTGAGCTGGGTAGCTGGACTGGAACACTGCAATGTCATAACATGCCTCTGTTTATAACATTCACTAGTGCAGTGGATAAGACTAAATCTTGCCTGTGGCTCTGTTCAGTTTAGAGTGTTGCTTGCATATAGCCTCCTTTGATATCGAGTCAGAGGTGGATACAAGTCTAGGTGCTATGAAAATAATACTCTGTGCTCTTGCTTTGATGGTAGGCAGTATGTAGCCCATGTACGATGTTTGGAAACCAGGGGGTGTGTTAACAGTTTAAGCTGGTAGGCCAGTTCACCAGCGAGAAAAGCAAAATCATGCTCCAAACACTGGCTCAACTCTTCTCAGGGCTTTTCTTTAGTCACAAAGATTCAAAACCAGTCTCATTGCCCCACTGGGTCTTGCTTAGCCCTTGTCTCCAGGGCTTCAGTCATTACAGCCTTTGTTGCAGGGCTTCATGATGCTTCCTAGCTGAGACTTTCTCCAAGTAACTCCTGCTCTCTGCAGGTATCTCCTGCTCCAGCCTTCTGTTCAACAGGCATAGACCCACCTGCTCCCTGGTCCTTCCCTGACCCTGGGTTTCCCCACTCTGCTTCTCTGAGGCAAGAAGCTTTACATGTGATTTCCCATAGAGCACGTGGCTAAGAGAAGATATGTGCCCTACAACTATAGCTCCCAATTTTAAAGGGCCCAGGGCTGTACCAGGAGCACCGGGATGTGATCCTAAGACCCAGTGTCCTCCTGTTGCACTACAATTCAATACGACTGTTTGCCAGGAAACCAAACAAAACTTCCTGATTTACTTTTTTCATATTTGGCTAGAATGTCATATGTCCATAACTGGATACAGGCCCAAACTTCAACCTCCCATCTGAGTCCTTTCAGATTAGGGCTGCCAACCCTCCAGAATTGTCCTGGAGTCTCCAGAAATTAAAGATTAATCTTTAATTAAAGATTACATCATGTGATGAAATGTCCAGGAATTCATCCAACCAAAGTTGGCAACCCTATTTCGGATCTGGATCCCCAGGTGAGAACAGGCTCTTGGTCTGGATTCTGGGTCAGATTCAAAGTGTGACTAGATCCATTTTTAGATGTAGGCAAAACCAACTTAAATCTCCTTAGGCTTTATCTCTGTTAAATCCTAGCCTTGATAGGTTACAGTTCAAGCTGCAGACCCAAACACTAACCCTCTTATGGATATGGACACAGTCTCCTTCCTCATCCTTTCTTTACATCTAACATTGCTTTTCATATAGTCTTCTCAGTGACACACGGACATGTTAAAGACTAACAGATTTATTTGGGCATAAGCTTTCGTGGGGTTTTTTACCCACGAAAGCTTATGCCCAAATAAATCTGTTAGTCTTTAAGGTGCCACCGGACTCCTTGTTGTTTTTGTGGATACAGACTAACACGGCTACCCCCGATACTTGACACGGACATGGTTTTGCTATTATAAAAGTGGGAAAGAGGTGTTTAATATTTGCCACTGAAATGACTAAAGCTATTGCTTTAAATAGGAGTTTAGTAGAAATGGAGAGGAGACAGACATTCTAAACAAGCACTTCAGAAAAGAACCGTGGCTGACAGGGCATTCAGGGGATTTACTCCCTCATAGAGAGGGAGAGTTGTTAAATCTCTCTCTCCCCACACAATAATATAAATGTAGTAAATTCTACATCTCACCATCTGCAAGTGCTGTGTTAACTTTCCCTGTTAGGTCTTAAATAATCATAAGATACTGAAGCTCATTTCCTTAGCAGTTAATAATAAAGCAATCACAAAAGAGATCCAAAGGGGCCCTTGTGACTAGCATAGTATGGATCCAGAATTATCCCAGAAGTTATATTAGTTGCATTATGGCAGTGCCTAGTAGGCCCTTTCTGCTGGGCACTGGACAAACACATACACCTCTACCCCGATATAACGTGGTCCTCGGGAGCCAAAAAATCTTACCATGTTATAGGTGAAACCGCGTTATATTGAACTTGCTTTGGCCTTCGATTGACAGACACCGATCCCCAGCTCTCTGGTCCCCAGCTAGTTTTCAGAGCTCTTACAAACCCCACTCTAGGCTGAGGGGCCAGCATGGCGGCAGCTGTGACCACAGCAGGTCTGAGTTACACACCAGCTACCCCCGGGCTGTTTGCTGCAATCTCGCTCTAGGCAGGGAACAGGGAAGTCCTATTTTCCCACCCCCTGGCAATCCCCCCATGCAAGGGCTTGGTCTCTGTCCTCTCTCTCCTCCCTGCTGGGAGAGGTGGCTCCTCGGTCCTGCCTCCTTGCTGAGGGCCACGCCGGCTGGCCGCGGCCTTTGCTATTTGGGCAGCAGGGACCGTGCGGCCTGACTCCTCGATTGGGAGCTGGGCCCTGAGGGGTGGAGCGAGGCTCGGGCGAGGCGCTGTGCCGGCGGCTCCCACGTCTCTCCCACTGTGCCCTTCTGCTGCGCCCTGCCGCCGCCGCCCCGGATTGCCGGTAGATGTGGTAGCCGGGTGAGGCTGGCCCTGCAGGTGGCCGCTCCGGAAGTGTGTCCAACGTGGTGGCAAAATAACGAGCTCTGTGCAGGTAGAGACGGGTCCGCTCGCGTGTGCAGGCGCCTTGCCACAGGGGGCTGATGAGCTGTTACCTAGAGGACTCCATTCCTGGCCGTCTCGGGCTGGCCGGTGCCTCCTGTACCTGCCCACGCCTCTGATCGCTCACTGGGGAGGGGAGGGTTGTTGGCTTGCGCACTGGGAGTTGTTAGCTGAACTGTGCTGCCAAGCAGCACCGTTATCTTTCTCTTAGCCAACAGTGGCGCAGCCCTGCCCCCCAGAGCTCTGCTTTACCGCGTTATAGCCGAATTCGTGTTATATCGGGTCGTGTTATATCGGGGTAGAGGTGTAGTAAGAAACAGTCCCTGCATCCCCAAACAGATTACAATGTAACTAGACAAGACAGACAAAGGGAGGAAGGGAAAAGAGAGCCACAGACTTGCCCAAGATCAGACAGAAGGTGAGTGAAGAGATTAGAACCATGATCTCCTGGCTCAGTCGTGTCCTGACCGCTAGATCACACCACCTATCACCGCGTCAGTCATGATCTTTTTGCCCCTGTAGTTTGCTGACAATGTGCTTTGTTTGTAATGTCAGATCCCCCCTACTAATGACTTGAAAGGGCAATTAACCTATCCATGAATACGTGAAGAACTTGAAGTAACAGAAGCAGTTTCTAGTTAGAATGGTAGCTCTGTGTAGAGTGTCCATGCTATGCCATGTTTTATATTCACAAAGACCCTTAGTTAAAGGATTATTTGTTAATTTAACATGTTCACTCTAAAATGGGAAATACTGTATTAAAAGAAGATAAAGGGCCAAATTTTCAGCATTGCCTTAACTGGGCCTCCGTTTTTCCAGATGCATTTTAGTGCCTGCAGTTATTTGGGGCCACAATTTAGATTATTCCAATGTTCAAGTCCCTGACAGTCTGCAGATCAGGGACTGAAGTCTCTTAGTGCCCTAATATGCTTTACCTATAAATTTCTGCACTCCAGAACGCAGATGGCAGTGTCTGAACAATCTAGTCTTACCGTTTGTAAGGTCATAAGAATACTAAGACTAAAAGAGTATAACCATTTAAATCCGTATCTAACCTTCTCATTTCCACAGCGCACAAAACACTGCAGATGTCACTAATTACCACAAGGGCTGGCACTGCAAAAGGTCAAGTCATGAATAGCTCTTGGAGACTTTGATTGTTAGGCTCGGTCTATGCCTAACACTTAGGTTGACCTAGCTCCGTCGCACAGTGTGTCCCCGATAGATGAATTTAAGTCAACCTAAGCCCTGGTGTATGCACGACTACACTGATAGACACATTCTTCTGTCAACACAGCTACTGCGGGGGTGCTTAACTGCAACGTCTCCAGTGGGTGGCTTAACTGCAGCGATGGAAAATCCCTTCTGTCACCGAAGCAAATGTCTTCAGCCTGGTGCTACAGCCGCAGCACTGTAGCTATGCTGCTGTAGCAGTAGACATACCCTTAAACGTGATCCCGTCAGGTCAAGTTGGTGGGACATTGGTGGGCTAAAGTGGAATACTTTCAAAATTTGCACTGCCATTGCTTAAGTTGTACCAGCTAAATGGATGTACACCTCTACCCCGATATAACGCTGTCCTCGGGAGCCAAAAAATCTTACCGCGTTATAGGTGAAACCACATTATATCGAACTTGCTTTGATCCGCCTGAGTGCACAGCCCTGCCCCCGCGGAGCGCTGCTTTACCGCGTTATATCCGAATTCGTGTTACATCGGGTCGCGTTATATCGGGGTAGAGGTGTACTTGGTAACTGCAGTACAACATACCCGTGTGTGAGAGAGAGATACAAATAAGTGTGTGAGTAAAATATCTATTTTATACTTCAAATCCATCACTCATCTGAATGAAGAGTGAAAAAAATGTTGCCCTCTACATACGCGTTGAGAGAGATTAGATAGATGTATAGGTAGAAGGGGGAAACTTGTTTTTCCCTCTTGATTCAGATGAGTGATGTAACTGAAGCAAAGGCAGTAAGACTGCTAGAGAACTGGAAAGGGCTCTTCACTGAAGAGTCAGTCCTACCCCCACTGATGTCAGTTACAAACTACTATTGATTTCAATAGGAGCAGAATCAGGCCTATGGCGCTACACCCTAAAAGGTGCTGAGCTTCCTCAACTCCCTCTAAAGCAGAGGTCCCCAAACTGTGCGGAGGAACATCTGAGGAGGCGTGGCGGGGCCTGGGCCTGCGGGGAGGGAGAGCCTCCCAGCCCAGCTCTGCCCCAGCCACAGCTCCACTCCTGACTGCAGCCCTGGCTCCTGACCGCAGCTCCGCTCCTGGCCCCGCGTCCCTCCCTCCCCCAGCCTCGGCCCCCTGCCGTGGCTCCGCCCCTGGCCCCGCCCCCAGCTACGACCCCGGCCTTGGTCGCTGGGTCTCGGTCCAGCCGTGGTTCTGGACCCAACCTTGGCCCCCTTACTTCTGTCCATGCCCCGCCACCACAGGAGCTGTGGCCCTGCTCGTGGCCCTGGTTCCCGACTCTGGCTCCCAGGGGCAGAGGGGTTTGGATAAGGCGGGGACATGACATGAAAAGTTTGGGGACCACTGCTCTAAAGCCCGTAAAAGCTAGAAGTACTCTCTGGCTGGCATGACTGTGCCATTACCGACTGCTGTAATGCTCCATGGTGTTTTGCGTTTGTACACATTTTAAACCCTTACTGTCCTATTAAGAGGGATTTATGTTCTTGAGTCTTATCAACATTTACAAAATGTATCTGATCTCTTGCAATCGGTACAACATTCTTTCACAGCTGGCTGCCCATGGAAGTCACATGAAATCTGATGGGAAGTTTCACAAGGCCGTGTTAGGTTGGGGCAGTATTTAACTCATGCCAACCCATATTTAAGGAATAACTTCTAGAAAGAGAGTTAGAATTGCACAATCGTCCTTCATTCTATAAATATGCTGTTCAAATGCTTCCTTTTTTTTGCCATACAGTAAACTTCCATGAGTCCGTGTAATTTGCATTACAATAGACAGTGATCAAATGTGTCCAGAACATAGAGAAATTATGCACCCTACCCCTAAATCTTAATGGAACTATGCAGGTCCCTCCCATCCCAATGAGGCTAACTCCTTACCTAGATTGTAAGCTCTTTGGGGCAGGGGAGCACCTAGTGCAATGGAGTCCTGGTCTACGAGTGGGGCTCCTAGGTGCTACGGTACCACAAATAATGACTCTCTGTAACAGCTGGTTTTTAGCTTTAAATAGCTGAAATATTGCTTTTCTAATTCTTTCTAGCCTGTGCACGTGTCAAAGGCTGTGTGAAGTCAGAGGGAGTGAAGGGCATGCAGCACCTTCCAGGATCCAGACCCATGTTGCTGACACCTAGGACACTGAATATCCTGTGTTTCTCTATGGGTATGTTTTTTGCATTTTGTTTTGTGTTTTTTCATATGCTATTACTCGGTTTATCCAAAGACTTTTGTTTAAATAGTATTACTGTATCCGCTGTGGTGATGTTGAACGGTTGCATTGCCACGCCTAATGAGATCCGTTTTCTCACGTCACCAGTTGGGGGGCCACCGCTGCGGTACAGAAAACTGGGACATCCTGGATGATCCTGAATGCTTAAACTGGCCAGCTGGCAGTGTGCACTG
Source organism: Terrapene triunguis (assembly GCF_002925995.2). NCBI lineage: Eukaryota > Metazoa > Chordata > Testudines > Emydidae > Terrapene > Terrapene triunguis. The sequence continues at coordinate 15,857,386 of NW_020664420.1, read as the reverse complement.
AGGACCCTTCAGGGCAGCTCCCTCAAAAAAAAGGCTGATCCCTGGCAGGTAGCAACCCTGGTATCGTGGCTATCGGTGCACAAGAAAAATACTGGCTGTGAGTAACTTAGGATATACTGACATCTAGTGGCTTTGTTAGCAAGAGTGAAAACATAAAACAAGAAATGGCTTGTGTTTTCTATCATTTTCTTCCTAAAGGTATGTTGTAAGTACAATAGTAAAAAATGTTAGCATTTTAGAAAACCCCTGCATTGCTGGAGAGAAGAAAAAGCAGCAGTCCTTGCCCAAGATTTTTTCAAGTTTGTCAACTTTTTCAAACACTAATATAGAGAAATGTATATGCATACCTATTGTTTTACCCTCTGTTATTTAGTGTAATCACTTCTGGTGAATGTACCTGAGTTTGAGGGAGTTCTAAGCTTGACTCGGCGCAATGGTAAAAAATAAAAAAAGTGGATAAACAAACCTAAATCCCATATTCCTCACATGAGAAATGGGTAAACTCATGTTACCCTCGAGTACCCTACTGGCTTAATCTGGTCACTGAACATGACACGCTCTACCAATGAAGCTGCAGAGATAAGTGGCAGTGTTCCTTTGGTTGTCCTTCTTGGTATTCAGACAGTGGAATGTTGGGATGAAGGCAGATCAGTATTAGCTGGACTATTCCCTATGTACGGTAGAAACTGGAGACAGTAAATGGAAGGGAAGTTGTTAAAATGTCTAGATATGTCCATTGTGCTGCTTTTATGAATGCTTTATGTTTATATTTTGTTTTCAGCATTGTTGTAGCCATGTTGGGCCCAGGATATGAGAGAGACAAGATGGGTCAAGTAATATCTTCTAGTGGACCAACTTCTGTTGATGAAGGAGATAAGCGTTCCAGATCTACAGAGCCCAACATCAGTATCAGATGGTACAGACATGCAGTTAGGAAATCCAGTTCTGCCCTTGGACACTGAAACTCCATAAAGAGCAAAGTTCTGTTAAATCTCATGTAACTTTGATTGTTTTGAATTAAATATTAATTGCCATCTCAAGGTCAAAGGAAGCAATTAAAACTGGTTGTTTGCAAAGGAAGCCATCAGTTAAGGTTTAATGTGTTTGGCCCAAGTTGAACTTCAAAATGGAATATTTAAAAGACTATTTAAAACGGATACCATATTTGAGTGACAGCGTTGCACATACTGACCTGAGCTCACAGGAAGCCTCATCAAACTTATCCATAGATTAATAGATTCCAAGAGGGACCATAGTTATCATCAAATCTGACCTCCCGTATACTACAGGCCCTAGAACTTCCCCACAATAATTCCTAGAGTAGAGCTTTCAGAAAAACATCTGATTTTTAACTTCCATTAAAATCAATGGAAAAAAGCCTCCTGAACCCAATGAGAGCTGGACTAACGGCAGAATTGTTGAGTGAAGCCTAAAACTTTGGACATGTAAACTTTATACTGCAAAAATACCTTTTTTTAAAATGGTCTTTGATAGCTGTGAGAAATTATGCTGATCTGAGTCTGAATCTCTGAATTAGACACTGAACTAGAAGATATTTGGCAGTATGTAATGGATCCAGTGCACATTGGTGCCCTTAGGCCAGGCCACAGGTACATTGGCATAGCAGAGTGGAGGAAATATACATCCCCACTGCTGTGCTATTCCTTTTGTGAGGATAAATATATTCCTATCGCATGAGTCACCAGATGGTGGAATTACATAGTCTTACACATTTTCTTTCTCGGTGTTTGAGCAAGTTTTTAGTCTTGGAAGAAATGCTGTGTTGTTTTTCTGATGCAGATTCTTTGGAAGAGCTGTGACAACTTGCAGTAAGGGAATTTGCTCTTTGCCTTAATCACTCATCTAGATTCAGTTCTTGAGGCACAGCTCCCTGGAAACCAAGCACCAGCGCTTGGGCTGAGATCCCTGAAAGAGGGAATTGCCTGGGTGCTGTTGATGACCCCCTCTGCTCAGGGACTGATATTTGTGTAAATCAAACAAGTTACACTAAGAAAATGCACAGACCATGTCACGGATTTCTCCAGTAGGAAGTTGATCTACAAGGGCTCAACATCAGTTACTGCTTGGCCGAGGGATGATGCTCTGATTTTAGTCTCCTGAATGGTCAGTCTGGCATCTTCATTCATGAACATTACATTTTAAAAAAAACCTCTTTCACTGTTGATCTCACAGCACAGGCTACTGAGAGTAGGAAAGAAACAGTCTGGGGCTGTTGAGTATTGATTTTATTATCTAAGGTGTTTCTGGGGGCCTAGAATGGAGACAATGTGCATTCTCTCACTTGTCAGCCTGCTCACTCCCCATCTCCTCTGAGAGGTTTAGGAACAGCTCTCCATTCCATAGGGGTGGGGAGGTGATCACATGTGGAGGGCAGGGCATCCTGCTTTCTCACGGCTATTTATTTTTCATGGAGTGCCAAGAACTAGCTGATTTCTGAGGATGTTGTTGTTGCTAACTTGTTTCACCCTCTTCTTCCCTCCTAAAGGTGTGTTTCAATGTGAGAAATCTGAAGCACCTATGCTAAAATATTGTATAATGCACCAAATCCACTTTGTGCCTATGGGACAATCAGGAAATCTTCTATGATAGCCACTCCATAAAACTCCTTACCTTAAGCCCGTTGCTACTGGTGGAGAAAGAAATCCCTGGATAATTGTACTGGAAAATACCTGCTTTGCACAAATACTCCAGACTGCTTCTAGTCACTACCCAAAAACTATAGAACCCTTTCTCCACTCAAATATTAACTGCTAGCAGCTACATAACAATTTAGTTTACATATGTACTTTGAATTAAAGGCCATAAAGAAATTTCAGCAGTTTATATAGATGATTAGTAATACTTAGTACTCAACTCCACAATGGGTTTTATGAACATAAATTAATGCTTATAATACCAAGTGTTTCCCCCATGTTATGGAAATGGAAATATTAGATTGTCACCCTCTGACACTGTGTCACAGCAAGATTATAACTCAACAGTTCCTGGCTGCAAGCCTATCTTCAGATCATGCCTCTCTACAGGCATTCTTGCCACATGTAACTTAATATGCCATTTTAGTCGCAGTATTCTAGAATGGAATGTGTGCATCCAGATTGTTTTTAAGCTTTGATTTGTACACCTAGTTTTGGTCTCACTCTTTTCCAGCTTTCCTGACCCAGCTGTGCAATACTGCATGTGCCTGGATTCACATTTAAAAATTAGGCTTGATGGCATTCTGCACCAAAAAATAAAAATTCTGCACACAATATTTTAAAATTCTGCAAATTGTATTTGTCAAACAAATATGGAGACTCCAGCATGGCATTGGGCTGCACAGAGGGAGATCACTCTGCAGCTGCCCCCCCCCCCACAGCACATGGACTCAGTGGTGAGGCTGCACCCAACCCTGATACAGTGTAAGGACCAGGCCTGCCCCAGAAACATCCCATGGCCCTGCCCCTCTGTGCCAGGTGCACCAGGTTTGGGCAGGCAGGATCCAAGTGTGAAGGGACTTAGTATGAAGGGTCCAGGTGTGGGTTGAGAGGTTTCTATGTGGGGCAATCTGGGTGCGGGTGGCTCAGTGGGGGGATCTGGGTCTAGGGGGAGATCTGGATGCACAGGAGCTTGTTGGGGGGGGGTTCTGGGTGCAATGGTAATGGGACTCTGCATGGGGGTCCAGGTGAAGGTGGTTGGGGATCAGTGGAGGCAGGGGTCTGGGTATGGGGCATAGAGCTCGGCAGGGGGTCTAGGTGTGGGGGCCTCAGTGGGGAGTGTAGCTTGGTACAGTGGGGATCTGGGTGTGGATGGCTCAGGGTGGTCCAGGGGCAGTGGGGCTCATTAGGGGGCTTCTGGGTGTGCGGGGGGGAGTGAGACTCAGTGGGAGGGTCTGGGTATGAGGGGGTCTGGATACATGGGGGTTGGGTGGATGGGGGGGCAGCTCCCTATACAGCGACCCTTCTCCCTGCAGCGGAGGAGCGATGGCTGCAGGAAGCGCATTGGGGGACAGGGAGGAAGAGTTTGCAGAGCTTCCTACAGCTGGGGGAGAAATCTGGGGGTGGGTCTGACATGGCCCCAGATGTTGTGCAGGGGAAGAGGAAGTCCTGTCGTCCCCAGCCCAGCCAGGACTAGCAGCTGAGCCTAGCGCAGGGTAGGCACCACCAGCTGGGTCTTCCCCAGTCCTGCCCCCTGACCCACAGTGATTTACTTCTCTGCTGGCTGCCCTGGGCACCCGAAACATACTGCTGGGGTGGGTTGAATGACTATTCTTGTGACTACCCTTTGCTTCCCTGTCAGAAAGTCATTTTTCTGCTGGGAAGTAAAAAAAATCTGTGGGGGACATCAATTCTGTGCATGTGCAGTGGCACAGAATTCCCCCAGGAGTAAAAAATGCATGGCACACCTAATTCCTTGCACCTCACCTCTCATATGCACTTTGGTGTGAAAATGCTGGCTTGGAGTTGCACAAATGGTGTGCACCATTTTGAATGTTTAGTCCACTGATTCTGATATGTGCCATGTCATAGTGTTTTGTTAATCTCTGCAATTGCATATGCCAAAGAGAGAAAAGGTGAAGCCAAATTCTACATCATTCTTGGAAGTGGCTGTAATGCCCCCAGGGGCATACACATATCGCGAGTGAGGGAAGCCTAACCTGTTAGAAGCAGAAATTATAGATGTGGTGGTGAGGCTTTGCATAGGGGCCATTGTTTGGTAAGGGCAGCCACACGTGCATGGCCATAAACATATGGACAGTGCCCCTGAGATCTTGATCATGCTCAATTGGCTTCTCTTGACAGTAAGTCCTGGAGGTACCTGCAGAGCACAGACTCTGTGACTTCTCTCAGCAGGCAGAGGTCAGAAAGACAGCTTTTACCCTTTGCTCCTGGTACTTGTTTCAGTTTCTTTAGTGTGCACATAGCACCAGAATTTGGCCTGCCGTTTTGAATGCACATGTTAAACGGGAAACTGACAAATGATGGTGACCAAGTTTTCTAGCCACAATTTTTCACAGTGCTCCAGAAATCAAACTACAATGTTTGGAGAGAAAAAGGGACCTGTTCCTGGTCCCATTGAAATCACTAGCGAAACTCTCATGGATTTTAATGGGAATGGGACTAGGCCCAAAGGCTGAGAGTCCCAAACACACTACTCTATTTTGCCATTACCCGTGTAGTATAGAATATTATGCCTTTTGACCTGTGTGGTTAGCGAAATTCAGGATGTTGTGGGTTGTTCCAATTAGGAGGAGAAATTGATGAGAGTTGGGTATTTCTTTGATGCAATCTTCTTTATTTCCAAAGTCCTATTTCCCTGAACACAGTAGGAATTAAACAGCAGGAGCCAGTTTCTTTGCTCACTGTCCCAAACTTGCCTTTCCAGCCAGCACTCTATGCCCCAAACTCTTTCTCTCTTAGCTTTCTCTAGGGCCACATTGCCAGCCCTGCTGGTACTGCTTGCTGGCTGCCTCTCATTCACCCACATGCACCCTTACCCAGGCAGTGCCCAGCTGAGTCCCTGCCAGTTTCATTAGGAAAGAGTAGAGCTGAATGCAGGTTAAGTTGAACTTATTAAACCCTGCAGACTATTCTGTCCATGGAGCTGAGTTGCTTCCATCCTAACTCCACCTGTACCTGTTCCCCTGCTGCCTCTCAGTAACGGCCCCGCCAGGGAACATGGGTCATCTGACTCCAGTTCTACCGATCATGATACATTGCCAACATAGTTAAATTCCTGAGTGGCCTTGGGTATGCCTTTGTTTTGGCTGGAGACATGGGCCTGTGTTTGGAGCGGAGGCTGTTTAACTGTTGCAGCTGCCTGCTTACAATGGCTTCTTTACATTTATCCTGAATATATGGCGGTGGTTATGCCTGACCTGTAATAACAAGGTTTGACCCAACCCTAACAATAGCTTGATTTCTGTGGGGTGTGTGGCTGTGTTACTGATATAACTTTATTTTTTTTATGGAGGGCACCTTTAAATTTCTAGGGAGTCTACAGGAGCAGCTGCCATTTTGAAACTAAGTTGATACATCATGTGTTCTCTGCGCCCTGTACTCTCCCATGGGATTTTAGTTTTATTCATTCTTGTTTTGTTGTTTCCCTTAATCTAAAACAAATCATTCAAGCTGGAAATATGGGGTCTCTCTGTGTGTATGAAAAATCATGAATGTTTTCACGTAACTGACACTAGAGAACTGACTGACATAGCTGCTGTTTAAATTATGCAGCCCCGGTGTTTTCTCATCCAAATTACTGCACACAGATTGGGCAGCCTGCAGGGAGAGGGGGAAGAGGCTGCATGCCAGCTAATAGGGGTGAGAATATAACAAAAAACGGTGGGACTGGCCCATCTGAGTGACTGGCCCATTTTTCACCTTCCCGTCTCCTGAGAATTACGAGCAAATGGCAAAAATGTCTCTTAAATTGAGGGCTTTAGTTATAGAGTAACACAGAGCTTCAGTCACTCAAAACACATTCTCGCTTTACGTTTTGAAAAAGTTCTATTGCTAACTTGACAACCTGTCTTGCTGAAAATAATAAGACTGTAAACCCAACCCTGCTTTGGTTGACGTCAGAGAGGGAGTTTTGCCATTGACTTCAGCAGGAGCAAGATGTAACTCTGTATGTTGTCACGTCATTAGTAATATGACTTTCGGTGTTGCTGCTCTCTGGGAATTTTAGGAAATCTCACTGTTGCAGTATAAATATAACATGAATGGGTCCATGAGATACTGAAGCTAGTGCTGTGAATACTACAGCTTGCCAGCTACTCAAATAACTGACTGCAGATTTGCCCATCACTGTTGCAAATACTCCATAGCAGAAAGAAACACATTTTGCAATAAAACCCAGGGCGAGAACAGTCTGTCTGAAATGCAACAATAATACCTAGCTCTTATACAGCACGTGTCATCAGTAGAACTCAAAGGAGGGCAACATCATTATCCTCTTTTTGCCAGTGGGGAAATTGAGGCACGGGGAGTGGGGCAGTAACTTGCCCAAAGTCACCCAGTAAGCCAGTGGGCGAGTCCCAGTCTGGTGCTTTTCCAATAGGCAGCACTGCCTCCATATGTACAGTGCAATGATTTCAGATTTGCCATGAGAACAATGGGCAACTGATAGGATTCTTGACTAGACTGCACACCTTTTGGATGCAAGTTCTTCCACGTCAGAAAAGGTGGATTTGCCACCCAATAGAGGTATGGATATCTAGTAGTCTTTGCAGTGTTTGTACATTTACAAACAAATGTATTTATGTGTACTGGCAAGTTATATTTGCAGTGTACACATGTTATAGGGCAAGATTCCGATTTCACTTATATTGGTGTAAATCTGGAGTAACTCCATTGTAATTAAAGGTCTGTACACAATGAATATATAAATCAGTTCTCCAATTGTTGGCACACCTTTATTACAACATGATATTAATGACGCTTCCTATTCACCTTTAGCTGATAATAGCAATCTCTCTTGCTCAGACTTAGTTGCAGATGGGTGAATCTGTTATTATTATGTGTGTCTTGAGAGTTCCCAGAGGCCAGACCCCCATTGTGTGCTGTAAAAACAAAATAAAAGCTTTATCCTGAAGAGTTTACAGCCTAAGTCTAAGATGACAAGACAACAAGTGGGAGCATTTCTAACATGTCCTTTTCTTGGGGTGGGGTGGAGTAGGCATTGCTGAAACCTACGCACAGCTTGCTTACATCCAGGACAAGTTCTAAATCAGTGGTTCTCAATTTACAGCCCGCGGGCCACTTGAGGCCCAATCAGCACAGAGCTGCGGCCCATGTGACATCCTCAGGGCCATACAGGTAGTATTGGATGCGGCCCACAATGGTAAATAGGTTGAGAACCACTGTTCTACATAACCAACACAGACAAAGCATTTTGAGCTGCTTCCTGGTTGCTCCTACATATCAGCCTATGCTCTGAGAGAGGTTATTCTGAGGAGATCCCTACCAAGAAGGGCAGGGCACTTAAGAGACCAGAACCCATGTGAACACATCAGAGAGCGTTCACTGGTGTCAACGGAGCTGTGCCTGTTCACACCAGGTCTGACCATTCAGTGCACGTGTCCAGGCCACTGTACTTGGAAGTGCTTCAGCCCAAGTGCAATACTTCATACACGTTTTTGGAATTCATTTAAACCCCTTTTCTCTAGTGGCAAGGAGCCACCTAGATGAGTGTAATCCAAAAATAAGTGTTGTAGATTATAAATAGCTCCTGCAGACACAAGGAACATATTCCAGAGAAACATTTTGGAAGCATTGCCTGAAAGGCGGGTGAGTAAACAGAGGCAGTTGAGGCCAACTTTAACTAAGTGCCAAGACCTGCACTGCTAGCTTTATTCGAGTTTCTTCCGCTGCTCAGTAAAAATGAGTTGCAATCATGATTGTTCCAGTGCTCACTCCTTTATTATATGTAGGTAGTTTTACAAAGGGAAATGCTGACTGAACTTTTGTGGGGTTTGTTTATACAGAAGAAAAATCTTTCTTCTCGGCATTTAAATCATTCCCACCCGTTTGGGAGGAAAGAGGAGATTTGGTTTTCTGGTTTTTGTCTGTGTTTTTCACCTTTCTTTCTTAAATCGCAGCCTTGGAAAAGGTGAAAGATCAGACATGTAGTGTTTGCTGGCTGCCAGGGACAGGTAGCACGTGCAGGGCCATTTAGTTTAAGTTCTGTGCCTCCATTTTGGTGGTTCTTTTAGGACTCTAACAGAGGTAATGAATAAAAGACCTTTAAATAGCAGGTTGAAATGTTCATTGCTATCTATCTAAGATACTTATGGCTCCTGTAGCAGGCTGGGGCCTGCCCCTTTAAGGACTAGGAAGCCTCAGGCCAACCTGCCCTTTTCAATTTATCAGACCCATCTGAGAAGGGTGGGGGACGGGGACAGTGTTCTCTATCAATGGCTGAAAAGCCCTAGTTGAAAGGGGCTTTGGTATAGAGGTTGGTCTCTCTGTGACTAGCCTAGCAGAGGAGAAAAGAGTGAAATGTCTCTAGCAACCTGTACTGATTGTAAGTGTTATGTTTGTTTCAGTTATTAAAATGGTGCCATGGAACAAGGGCCTGAAAGACTCAGGAGGTGGCAGTGAGTCCTTCCTGGGAAGAAGAGGAAAATGTGGGCAGGTGATTGGCCCTGGGATTGAAGGGGAAAATGAGACTGTGGCTAGCCTGAAGCCAGAGTGGGTAAAGTGTTGCTGCTATAGTCCCCGTTACCATAGTACCTGACCAGCTTAAAGTCTTTAATGTATCTATGTATGTAGGGAAGTGCTATTATTCCCACTTTATAATTGGGGAATTGCGGCACAGAGATGAAGTGACTTGCCAGTGACCCACAGTTTGTGAAGGAGCGGGACATTGAATCTAGATTTCTCAAATCCCAGGCTAGTGCCCTAGCCAGTGGTTCCCAAACGGGTTTGGGAAGTTTGTGAAATGTTACAGGGGGTGGTGGGGGGGGGGGGGGAGAATCCCTAATGGCAGACAGAGCTGTCCCTAGGGACCCTGGGCAGCACGGGGCCAGCAGCCTGGAGCCCCTGAACTTCCAAGAGCTAAGCAGATCAAAGCAAGCATATCTATCACACTGAGGAGATTTAAACTTCAAGACTCCTTATAAGAAATGGAAAGGGAGGTGGATATTTTTTGCTGTTTTTAAAATTAAAGAGGCAGCTAGTATTGTTTTTAAAATTATTATGAAGAACAAGTTTAATCTTTGTTGTAACGTGCGTTGTTTGCCTGCACTGCTCAAGACCTGAATGCTTGTGTAGGAGGAACTCTTTGAGTTGGTTTCTTAAATACCTTCATGCAGTTTCACATCTGATACTCCTTGATGAAACATAGGAGTCTTGTCTTATAACAGGCTTATTCAAAGTGATACAAGCTACAAAAGTGAGATCTTGGAAGAGTTTTGCCATTTTCATAATGTAATAAAAATACTGTAATGATAAATAATAATTAATAATAGTGTGTAATAAGCATGTCATTAAAACAAATTTTATATTTCCAAGATCACTGCTTGCATAATTTATACTCAGGTAAAGGAGAAAATCCCTAGAACTATTTATTTTTAGGAGGGGGTTTGCGAGACTTGACATTTTAGTGAAAGGGGTTCACAGGTTGTTAAAGTTTGGGAACCACTGTTCTAGCCCCTCCTTCCTGCAACATTGGGCTTGATTCTCCATTGCCCTGCATCTCATGCTGGCATTTAGTCTAGTGCAAAGTAGCTGTAAAATGCAACTAAATCACAGGAGTAGTGCCATGTCTACAGTACCACTTCTGTCGGCAAAACTTATGTCACTCAGGGGTGTGGAAAAAAACACATCCCTGAGCGACGTAAATTTTGCCAGCATAAGTAGTAGTGTGCACAGCGCTACGTCGGCAGGAGAGCTTCTCCCACTGACAGCTATTGCCGCTCGTTGAGGTGGTTTTATTATGTTGACGGGAAGCTCTCTCCCATCCGCAGAGAGCGGCTACACGAGCGATCTTACAGCGGCGCAGCCGCATCAGTACAACGGTGCCACCACTGTGAGCTTGTTAGTGTAGACATGGCCTTGTGCTTGCCTGCTGTGAGGTAAGTGGGGGTAAGGGGTAGTAGAGAATTGGACCCAATTCACGAAGTGAGAGGATTACTTTATTTCTGCTACTGTGTTGTCCACAAACAGATTATTATTTGTAGAGTTGGCTAGCTTTGATAAATCAATAAGCTCTAACCAGACCTCGGAGCTCTATCACAATAACTTCAAATTCATACCAATTAAAATAACAATGGCTACAGCCTTAAGATACTGCCAGGTGCTACCGTCCAATTCCAATCAGCAATGAATCCCCCTCCCCCCACCCCACACAAACCCTGTTTTCTCTCTCTCCCTGCAACTAGCTCCATCTGAAATGCCTGAGGAAACGTGGGCAGGCAGGGAAGAGTCACGGGGTCTGTAACTGGTATTCAGCCTTGGGTGGGATCTCAGTGTTGCCCATTGTCTGGTATGCTTGGTAGGCCAGAATCAGTAAAGCTGACATAGGCTACAAGGAGCTTAAAATCACATCTCTGCAGTCGGTGGGCTGTGTGTGAAATGGCCCAAGTGAGGCCGGCTGGTGAGACTGTTTGAATTTCTGAGCATGGCAGGGCTTTAATTCCCTTTGGATCTCCACAGACTCTTTCATTGGCAAGAGCCACTGCAAGAAGGTGTTCAGTCATCAGCTGCTCCATCTGCCCTGGCCACCCTGACAATACCAGTTGACTGATGCCCCTTTTTTGCTCCCCCTGCCCAGCAAAGGGGCTAGCTACTGCTATAGCCTCATTCCTTGGCAGATAGGCACCTAGGCTTAGCCTGGCATAATACCGTGTAAACTTTGCAACAAATCTGTCCTGGATGTAACGAAACCTTGTAAAACCCAAGTATGCACATAAATTCTATCTCAGAGCCAACACTCTAAGGGATGATAGTAATTGGTCCCTTTATTATCCTCTTTGTGAGCTTGATGCTAGAGGGTAACATCCCAGACTCCTACCATCAAGGCAGTATGTTACATTACCCCTAATGGACAAACAGGAGGTCAGACTAGATAATCTAATGGTCCCTTCTGACCTACAAAAGTTTGTCCCAAACCTATGAAAGTCACGGGAGCTCAGGTGCCAGTCTTTAACAAATCACTTCAGCTGGCAAAAGAAATAATTATAATATGAATTGCACACATAGTGGGAATGAGGAACAGAAACACAGTCCTTCAGTTCAGGATCCACAGCCCTCAACCACTTGAACTCAAGGAGAAATCCTTTAGCTGATATTAATGATAGGACGTATATGGCACCTGTGGGGCAGCTGCTAAAAGGTAACATCAGACTAGTACATACAAAGACCATACATTCAATGGCAACTATTTTAGGAAGGGTTGGAGGTAACGGGGATCAAGCCCAGCTTCAATATGCATAGTGTATGACTGGTCTTCATGCAAACAAGTAAATCTAATTCTCCCCCCCCCCGAATCTTTGCTTTATTCACACACAGCACCAATAATCTCTTACTGTAAGACTGGCTGATTGTGAGGCCACAGCGACAGATAGGGATATCACAAACTGGAGATTATGGCACTTTAGCATGAACTCAGGGCAGATGGAAATTGACATCTATGAGGGGAAAGGTCCTTCTCAAAGGTAAGATTTATTTTTTCTATTTATCTTAACTTGTACTTTGATAAATTTTCTAATTTTTTTTTCTTCACATATTGATATGAGAAAAATCTTTTCCCAATGTGCACTGTTTGCTTCCTGCCTATTCTCAAACTTTGAAGTTGTCTTATGCATCATTGTTTGTTTCAGATCAACATTTTCCAGGTTAATCCCCCCCGCCCCCTTTTTTTTTTTAAATCTCTCATCAGTTTTCCATTTCTCCAAATCCCCAAAACCACTGTTTTAAGTTTTCTGAACCTCAATTGTGCATTTCAGGGAATTCTGGCTAGAAAGAAAACAATGTTCCTCCTAAAGTAGAGATCATTGGCTACAGTAAATAACTTGTGCTTTTAAAAGTTTAAGTACACAAACTACTTTTGCTACTGAATCTACAGTGTGACAGAGAAGTTTCAGCTTTCCAGAATGAACGTGATCATAACTTGATAGTAACTAATTTTCAGATGATTTGTAACTGATTTTTATTTGCAGTGGTCACTCCTTACAGGAAAAATAGCCTTTTATCTTTTGACAAAAATGTCTTGGCTTTAATGGGAAGGGACTGTTTAAATGAGGTAGTTTAAGTCACTTGCCTTCTGACCCCTTTCTTTGACATTTGATTGAGTGCTGGGGGTGTTTTTGCAAAGAGTGAAGAGTAAATAAATAAGGAGTAATTGAGCTGTCACATGTTGTAGAATTAGGGCCATAGTCTGCTGTTGTCCTGGTACCATATGCCATTAAATTAGAGTCATTGGGGAGAATTTGGCCCATCTCTCTGACGAGTTGCATGTGTTTCATTGAAGATTAGAATGGATAAACTCCAGGAACAGCTGTCTCATTCAGAATACAAATGGGGATGGGGATAGTTTATGTATTAAGCTGGAAAGGCAGCATGCAGTCTGGAGTAATTAAACTGTTTGGAGATGAAGAGGGATAAACATTACTATTATTCCCTTGCTAGTGAATATATTGCATATTTAGGGTTTAGGTCAGACTGCTATTATAACCTCATGTTTTTAGATGCTTAGAACTTTTTGAACAAATCTAATTTTCAGTTTAAATGCCCTGTGTTTATTTTCAGTCTCTAGGGTTAGGCTTGTTACATTTGGGTTAAATCTTTGTCCATGTTTATGTGCAGACGGAAAATAACTTTCTGTCAATAGATGTAGAGACTTCTTATGGCGCTTGTCTTGCCAAAGAAGGCAGGTGCAGCCAGGCCTGATGATTGGGATGACTCTGGCCCAGCTCCACAGAGAGAATTAGTATCCTAAACTCCAAACCCTGCCTAGCATGCTGGCTCTTGCGTCAACCCCATTGTTAGGCACCTGTCTCTCCCCATGCATTATACAGGTAGCCTAGGTGCCTGACTCAGGGTTTGTGGATCCCATTGTTCCAGTGATTTTTCTAGGTGCCTAGAAGTTAGGCATTGTGATGCTCAGTGTTGCAACGTGCAAGTCCCTCTGTGGATCTAGGCCTTTCTCCATTCACATGCAGTGGAGAGTGTGGTCCTCTCAAACTGCAGTGCACAGCTAGAATTCCTCCTTGGGCTCTCAACCCTTCTCAGCAGCCCCCACCCAAAACAGAGAGTGGTTCGAAGCGACAATCTGGCCATAATATTGCTGCTGGTTACATAGGTGTGGCTTAGTGCTGCCTTTCACAGTGGAGTTATGTAGTGATGATAGTTACCAGCTTTCTAATGGCACAAAACCGAACACTCCTTCCCCGAGGCCCCACCCCCACTCGCTCCATCCCCCCTCCCTCTGTTGCTTGCTCTCCCCCACCCTCACCTACTTTCACTGGGCTGGGGCAGGGTGTTGGGGGAGGAGGGGGGAGGGTGTGGGCCCCAGGAGGGAGTTTGGGTGCAGGAGGGTGCTGGGGCAGGGGTTCGGGGTGCAGGGGCCGGTGGCGCTTACTATGGCTTCCAGGAAGCGACCACCAGGTCCCTGCAGCCCCTAGACACATGGGCAACCAGGGAGGCTCTACACGCTGCCCTTGCACCTGTAGGCATAGCCCCCACAGTTCCCATTGGTGGCAGCTCCCGACCAATGGGAGCTGCGGAGCTGGCCCTGGGGATGGGGACAGCGCGCTGAGCCTCCCTGGCTGCCCACGCATCTAGGGGCTGCAGGGACCTGGTGGCTGCTTCTGGGAGCCGCGCAGAGCTAGGGCAGGCAGGGAGCTTGCCTTAGTCCTGGGCCCCTGCTGCGCTGCTGATCGGACTTTTAATGGCCTGGTCAGCAGTGCTACTCGGAGCCACCAGGGTTCCTTTTCAACCGGGTGTTCCAGTCAAAAACCGGATGCCTGGCAACCCTAGCGATGCAAGTTTTTGACTATGCAACTCCGGAAGAACACATGAAATCAGCACAATAGTGTGTTAATCTCCTTTTTCCCGGTAAAACAGGGACAAGTAAGAAATTAAAATTTGTACATTGAACATGACCGTGTTGTCATCTTGCATTCGAACACTGAAATACCTGTGAGCTGCTGCTCCTCAACCCCTGCTGAGCTTCAGGATCTTGTTCATTTATTAGGCCCACATTTTCCAAAGTAACTAAGGCCAGATTTTTAAAAGTATTTAGGTCCTGGGTGCCTAATTTCTGGGTGTGTAACTTGACACCTTCAAGCGGCCCAGATTTTCTCAAGACCTACCCTCTGAAAACCAGGCGCTTTTAAGGTGTCTCAAATTGGGGGCCCAGAATCATTAGTCACTTTAGAAAATTTTTAAGCCTAATGACTGTGATGTGCCGGGAGATGCACAAATGAAAATCAATGGATATGTGTAAAATATTTTGCCTGGGATGGCAGGTTTTTATCAAAAGCATTCTTTAAGGATGAATATATTGGAAATATATTTAGCCTCCCAACAGACACCACTGCAGTCATGAATAACTAACTCCCTGGGTCTGTCTTGAGGTGTGCCCTCCTTTAGAGTGTTCACAATAAAAACTTGGATTAGGTCATATATTTGCCTCCCATCATGTAATGTAAAAACAAGTGGATAGCATGTTTTTAAAGTTAAAATGCGATTGAAGGGAAACCTCCAAAGTAGAGTGATACTGAGGGATAGCAGACACTGATATAGTGTGCACAGAAGATAGGTGACTCATGAAACCATTCAAGCCAAACTTTTGAAAACTGGACACAGATGTTGTGTGCTTCAGTGTTAAAGTGCCTGTCTTGTATTGAGTGAACATTTGAGCCTAATTCTCATATCACTTATCTCTAAGATTTTTCCATATTCCCAATAGTCCATTTAACTTGCCATTGCTATTTCTAGCTCAGAAATTCTTCAGTAGAATAAACTATGCATGAGCCTTATTTACAACTGACATAACACATATTTGTATCCATTCCCCCTAATCAATGTGTTGCTCTCCTGTTACAAGGGTTGTCGTCCAATCAAGGAGCAGAAAATACACCACAGGACCACACACTGCAAATAATGAATAATTGAAGGGACTGTTAATAGTATTATCATAAGCACCTAGAGGCCACAACTGAGAGCAGGGCTCTATTATGTGATGCAAATAGAAATACCGCTGGCCCTGGAAAGCATAGTTTAAATAGACAAGGTGGATCAAAGGTACAGATGTTACAGAGATTAAGTGAGTTGCCCGAGGTCACACCGGAAGTCTGACAGAATGGGGAACTGAATCCAGGCCTCCTATGCCTTAGTCACAAGTACATCCTTCTTGCAGTTTTCAAACACATTGATTAATGGTGTTTAATCTGTATTGCTCTGTGAACACTGAGTTCATGCACAGAAATCAAAATTGGTTTGTGAATTATTTGCAAACCAAAAAAAGGCCAAGCTGCCAAATTCCTGGTTTGATGCTGACTATTCAGTAAGCTCTCTTCTAGATTCCAGGCCTTATGCTCTACTCATGGAACCACACGGAGTAAGGCTCCTGAGATCCATGCCAGTATATGGGTGGCAGAAAAACTCCTTCCTGATTAAAACTGTATCAGTCATTTCTGTCCCATGCATGTGAGCAAGAATCTCCAGGGTTGCATTTTCTTTTGCATATAAAACTACATGCCAAAGTGATGGTTACTCTAGCAATGATACAACTGGACGGAATGGTTTGAAAACTTCACAGCTCCTCACAGAGACCTTGTTCTAATAATTGTAAGGATTAAATCAAAGGGGACTGTTTTGTTTTACTGTTTCTAAATTTAGAATGATGACCAAAGCCTTGTCAAAGAGGCCAGGACTGACAAGAAGCACATGCACATCTCAGAGGCCATTGGTGACTGATAGCCAGTATACCGTGAAAGATTTCACATTCTTCAGCTCTAATCTCTTATAACAAAATGAAACCCAAAACTAACCTGAGAGAAAGTGTCTGCTCTGTTTAGTGTCCTCTCATGTGCCATATATGTTATCGTGTATGTTTTTGGTGGATTAGAGCTACTGTTTACTTATTTTCTGCTTGGTCAGCAGTGCTATTGTTTTAGTGGACATTTTCAAAAGCCATTTGTTTTTGTTAGTAATCTAAGATGAGCTCTGTAAGTATTTGTGAAAGGGAGAAAGCAGTCTTATGTATTTCCTTTCAGTAGCTGTGACGGACTTTAGAGGCAAAGCATGATGTCGTCCATTGTATAGATGTTTCTGAAGTATCTTTTCCCGAAGTTACCTCTCCATCAGATCGGGTAAAGCTACACAAATCTAATTGAATATACCTTCAACCAGTATTAAAGGATTTCTAATGAAAATGTCTGATAAAAGTTTAATGTTCCTTGTCCCCAAGTTGGATTAAACTCCATAATAATGATAATGACAAGAGCGCCTTCCCCACTCTGCTTCTCTGCCTACTTGTTTTTATTAAATATCAATTTGTACAATAGCAGCTAGAGGCCCCCTAGTCAAGGATTGCATCCCACTGTACAAGGCAAAGTAAAAGAAAAAGTTCTTTCCCCAAAGAGCTTGCTGTCTTGGTGTGTGAGAAATGAGATAGATGAAGTAAATAGATGGGTAGGGTAACTACTGTTCCCTGCCAGAAGTACTCCCCTCTCTGCTTCCTGTTCCCTTTTTGTAGCTCTGATCCCTCACCACCCCCCCTCTATATCATTCTCTTTGCACCACCAACTTTTTAGCTTCTTTCCCCACCTCACTTCTGCTCTGTCATCCCCTCCCAATTGTTCCCCACTTCCTTCTGTCTCACTTCCTTTTCCTGCCCTCTCTGAATGCAATGAATTCACATCTGCTTCCACCAGGGCTGAATGTGGCCACCCATGTCAGTCTCACTCACCCCTTTGCTTTTCTTTCCTCGGTTTCTTTTCTCCTATTTCCCCCATTGCTTCTCTCTCCCCCCCCTTCTGTTTTTCATCTCTATCCTTCCTCTTGCTGCTCTTCTGCTTATCCTCCCCACCGTTCTCCTTTTTTTTTTTTATCCCATGTCGTCATCTCTGCCAGTTGTTCTTCTCTCCAGTCTTCTTTGCTCTGCCTTTCTCTTCCCCATTCCACTAGTCCTCTGCTTATTATTCCCTTCTCTGTCAGCCACTAACTGATTAGGAAGAACTGCTTGCCCCCACTCCGTAGACTAGTTATTGCATAATTATTCACTAGAGACGAAGGATTTCTTGCACCTTCTTCTCTAGCATCTGGTCCTGGCTGCTCTCAGAGATGGGATGCTGTACTAGATGGTCTATTAGTCTGAAATAGCATGGTAATTCCCAAGTTACCCAACAGAGGGATACCTTAGATATATAAACTTCAGGTCTTGGAATACTCCTTGGAACCATATGTTCAAATCTGAACAAGTTAGGTTAGTTCAACACCATGAAGTTTAGAGGCCTTTCTTATAAGAAAAGTAATATGCAAAAGGCAAAAAATGGCTTGTGCACCTTTAATGGATTCTTTGATATAGAAGGAAGACCTGAGAAATGTCTTCAAAAAACTTTTTCCTGTTTGTTTAAACATCAGGTCTGTTCTGCCCTGATTTCACTAGAAGGATTTAATGATAACTGGAGTACAGAGGATTATGACCGCAAAGATACATGGTGCAAATGAAACCCAGATGAGAGCGGTGGTGATTTTTATTCAGACTGTTTAAAATTTGTTCTTTATTTAACATCTTTTTAATTCACACACATGGGAGATGTTTGACAAGATGTCTCTGTTAAATATCAGCACACTCACTCTTTCAATAAAGGGCTAAGAAAATGCACAATGCACATCTCTGAAACTTCCAGCAAGACTCCTAGCAAAACCAGACTTGCTAGAAGTCTTGTTGGAAGTTTTGCTATTTCTAAGGTATGTGTGGGGGCGGGAGGCACCCTTTTTGTGCAGAGGAAGGAATACTTTAAAGTCATCTTTATAGATCATAATCACCCTTTATGATTTCAAATGTTTAGGGGCAGTACCCAGCACAATGGAGCTCTTACAATGGAGCTTTTAGGCACTAGCATAATAGTATATTAACTCAAGGCCTCGTGATCTCTTCAGAGATGTATTTCGGATGAGTCAGGGCTTGCCATGGTGTCCTTGCACATTACACTGCACCCTGCTGTGGTGCAATGTCCTAGACAGTTGTGCCCTCCTGCTCCAGATGTGGGCATATGAAAGATTCTTTATTAATGTGCAGTTGATTAACCTTGTTTATGAAATACTCAAACTACTTGCGAAATCCAAGAAAAAACATGAATTTATATGATATTTAATCAATATTATCATTTGTAAAAACACATAGGGCAACAATGTTTGTATTCCTGCATAAACAACATCAAGAAAATTGTTAATATGCACCACGATTATGCTGAATTCCTCATCTCCTTTTGAGACTGCTCCAAAATTTCATACGCAGCTTTATCAACTTTATACATACTTGAGTTGTGCAAGTCGAAACAAAACAAAGTTTGCCTCGATGCAAGGACAAGCATCCCTCACACCAAAAAGCACTTTATGCCTATTTATTGTATTAAAAAAACAAACAAAAACCTCTAGATTATTCCTGCCTGGGGCAATCGGAGCACTTCAGTGTTTTCTTAACCAATGGCACACTTAACACTTCTAAAAATGTAACCCTTGTGCTCCTAATGGGCTTGGCTGCACGTCCATTTAAAAATGAGACAAAGCAAAGAGATCAAACAACATCTTTTATGTGTTAGCTGGTAATAAAATTACTAATTGGAAAAACAAAAAGGCCTGTGTTTGGATATTATCTAAACTTACTTAAACTTGTTTAGTTTTATATATCATGGTGATAACTAAAATCTTGCTCATACTGTATTTTTTAGGCCCTGATCTTGCAAAGATGTAATATACATGCTTAACTTCATATGTATGTAGTTTCCTTAAAGCCAGTGGGACTACTCACATTTCAAATGAAGCAAATGTAAGCCTTTGCCAGAACGGGGCCTTTGTTGCTCGTTTTTACTAAAGATAAACAATATTGTTGATACTACAAAAAATCTTACATAAATGGGTGACAAACATAAAACAATAACCGTAGCATAGGTACTGAATTACAGTGCCTACATATTACAAAAGTTACAGTAATGATTTACAAAAATCTATACATCCCACTTAGCCTATCTTTATAGAAAAAAAAAATCCGAGACTTTCCCAAGGTGTGAAATTTGGAACTTATCTGAAGTGTGGTGTTATGATTGGAGGGGATGTGGCAAAGTCCTCCCATTTGTGTCCATCTCTTTAAATTAAAAAAAAAAATCAAAATTTAGGGGGGAGAATTTTACTTCTTGTGAAAAATGCTGGATTAGCATCACTAGAAAATAGTTCTTTTGTTACTCCACAGGTAGACAGGGTATGGGGTGTAGCAGTGCGAGCTTCTCTTCCTTTCAAACTCTGTTATTGGATACTATCCACCTTGGGGAGGGGAAGGGAAGGAACATTATATGGAGACAGGTGCTTACAAAGCCCCGAGATCCAAGCACCAGGTTCCTGTCTTTTGTTCCCTGTTATCTCAGAATTTAAGTGAGGCTGAATGAGAAGTTTAGGGCTTACCCCTGCCAGGAACACCCCTAATACTCATTGACTTCAGTGCGGTAGGATTGGGCTCTGTCTCTGCCTACTCCTTATTTTGTACATAAGGAACTAGAATGGAAGAAACACTTAAAACTCCCAATAAGGACCATATATGCTTTAGTGAGATACAGAAGCAGGTTATTATAATTGTGAGATGGGACCATCAAGTACTCCCAAAACATAAAAGCACACATTGAGAAAAGCAGTTTTGCTAGTGTACATAATAGAACAAAACTGCTTACTGCTGAGGTGGTTATAGTAAAGCAGAGTCTGGTTGGCAGTTCAGGGGAAACTTCTGAAAGGCCCTAAAATTAAGTTGTTCCAGTTTGCCTTAGTGGTATTGGACAATTTATTCACAGGATGGCCTTATTCATCGTAGTGAGGTCAGCAGGGTTAGTGGTGGGAGAAAAGGGGTCACAATCTGGTCTTTAAACTCTGTTCCTCAGTTTCTCCAGTTGTAAAATGGGGTTATAATGCTACTTCTGTAAATTGTTTCCAGCACTACAGGTGAAAGGACTGTAGCTGTAAGCACTAGCTTTTGTTCACAAGCTTTTCATTGTTGTAGTCAGGACCCCTACTATCAAAGCCCATTTAATGTTTCTCAGCTCTCCTCCCAATTTGCAAAGGTAGGTTCATTTGTGGAGGTTGTTCCTCTATGGTATTTGCTCCCAAAGGGTTTTTAACTATAAAAACAGGATGACATGGTGCAGGGGGCCCCAGCTGATGCATTATTTTATCAGTTGATCTCCCTTGTGTGAATGGTGTGGAAGGGGTAACTCTGCAGAAGGGTAAACAACGCTTGTAGCAGAGATCCTGTGGCTACGTTGTCCTTGTGAGAGAGAAATGTAAGATAAGGCTGGATCTGGAAGGCAGCCATGTGCCGACACTCAGCCTCCCATCGTCCTACCGCCTAGGGCAGCTTTAGATTGTTGGGTTTTTCTGTCCGAGTCTTTCGGTTTCTCGGACCCTTCGTTTTTTTTTCCATCAAAGTCTCTCTCGCCCCCGCCCTCCCCTCTTCCCCACGTGTTTCGTTCTCTTCCTTCGGCGGTGGGATCGCTGGGCAGAAAAGAGAACAGGGCTAAGTCTGGATCGCGAGTCATTAACAACGGACAACGGCAAGGGCGATTTCCCCGCGTGTAACACAGGAGTGTAAGAACGGCGTCTCCAGCAGCACTGGGAGATCCCTAGGCTAGGAAACTGACTCTCTTCCCCCCCCCCCCCCCCCCCCCCCCATACACTCCCCCTCCCCGACAACCACTCAGCTACAGAGCGGCTTGCCTCCGCACTTGCCTGCGGACAGGGACACAGGCTCCAGGGAACTTCTCTCCCGCGTCCAGTCCCACCTCTTGCTGAAACCTCTAGCTACTCCTGCCTGCCTCCTCCGCAACACCTGGCTACCCCAGCGTCTGCCTCATCCCCGAGCCCCCCCCCCCCGCTACCCCTGCCTGCCCCCTCCGCAACATCTGGCTACTGCAGCCTCTGCCTGGTTCCCGAGCTCCCCTAGCGACCTTGCCCGCCGCCTCTGCAACATCTAGACACCGCCAGCCTTTGCCTCGTCCCCTAGCTGCCCCTGCCTGCTCCCTCTGCAACATCTGGCTACCACTGTCCTCACTGCCCGTGCTTCTGGCTAGGACTCCCAGCCCCCGGGGACCGCTGCCTGCTCCCTGTGGAACATCTGGCTGCCGCGGCCGCTCCTCTCCAGGCCGCCCCCGCGCTAACATCTGGCCGCTGCTGTGCCGCCGCAAGGGGCTGCTCTCCTCCTCGGCAGGCGGGGTAGGCAGGGGCTGCGGCGCTGCTCTCCGAGGAGGCCGAGGGAGCCGCGGAAGCAGAGGCCGCCCGATGGTGCTGCAGGGCGGCCCAGGAGGGGCTGGGCGGCGTCGGCTGCTGCCCCGGAGCCTGGCTGCCCTGCTCCTGCTCCTGCTCCTGGCTCTGGGGCACACCTGGACCTACCGGGAGGAGCCCGAGGAGCGCGACAGGTGGGTCCCCCGCTTCGCCCCGCCGGGGCCGGCTCCCAGCCCGCGCCGCGTGAGCCCCGGGCTGCACCTGGCAGCCCCAGTCCGGGGCGCCCCCGCCCGGCCCCCCTCGGGCTCTGGCTAAAGCCGCCTCTTCTCTCCGGCTTCTCCCGCAGGGAGGTTTGTTCCGAGAACAAGATCGCCACCAGCCGGTACCGGTGCCTGAAACCCAGCGGCGAGCTGGCCACCTGCTTCAGGTGAGCGAGGCGGGGCCGGGGCCGCGGGCGTGTGTGTGTGTTACCGGGACTGCCCCCTTCTGTGTGTGTGTGTTACCACAACTGCCCCCTTCTGTGTGTGTGCGTGTGTGTGTTACCAGCACGTGGGACTGCCGCCTCCGTGTGTGTGTGTTACCACAACTGCCCCCTTCTGTGTGTGTGTGTGTTACCACAACTGCCCCCTTCTGTGTGTGTGCGTGTGTGTGTTACCAGCACGTGGGACTGCCGCCTCCGTGTGTGTGTGTGTGTTACCGGGACTGGTGCCTCCTTCTCCTCTGTGTGCCGTTACCAGCACGGCATGTGTGTGTATTACCAGCACGTGGGACTGCCACCTCCGTGTGTGTGTGTTACCGGGACTGCCCCTGTGTGTGTGTGTGTGTGTTACCAGGATTGCCTCCTTCTGTCTCTCTCTCTGTGTGTGTGTGTGTGTGTGTGTATGGTACCAGCATGTGGGATTGCCACCTCCTGAGTGTGTGACACCGTGCCTTGTATGGTATGGTCACTGTGTTATGAGAGTGTGTGTACTTATTACCAGAATGAGACTGCCGCCGCCTCCTGTGTTTGTGGGGAAGTGCATTGTGTTGTGATAGCTGGTATGTGCTTGTTGGTATGAGAATATATGACCATCTTCTTGTGTGTGTGACACTTGTGTGTTGTATTCTGTAGTTACTGTGTTGTGAGAGTGTGTGCTTGTTACACAGTGTGACTGCTGCCTCTGGTAGGCGTGATGACTCTTGTGTGGCAGGGGGTTGTGTTGTGATAGTGTGTGCTTGTCTTTGTGTGTTGTGATTGGTGTATTATGGCACTTGTGTGGTTGTTGTATTGTGGTAGTGTCGTCATCAAACACACACAGCCTCCCGAGGACTGTTGTGCCAGGCAGAGTGGCCACAGTTGCTGGTGTGGCACCAGATATTGTGTAGTGAAGTTCCCAGACCTGGCTCAGTCCTATGAGTGAGTGCCTGTCTGTATGAGAATGCCTGACAGTCTCTCCATGTGTGTTATGATGAATGTGGTGTTATGGCACTTGTGTGACTGTTGTGATCAGCGAGTGTGTGGTGATAGTGAGAGTGTGTATTTTGTGTGTGTGCGTAAGAGTGTGTATTTGGAGTTTGTAGGCTATGGGGCGCTGATAGTCGTACACATGTAAACATTCATGACAGTCCTATCGAGAAGATGAATAGCTGGTTTAACGGTTGCATGTTGTTTATAAAAGTTGTATCTAAAGTCAGCCAGAAAGAAATGTTTAACGTTTGATTGGCTCTGTAATGTTCCCTTGCAAAGTCTTTCAGCAGCTGTCTGCTTAGCACTTAGACTCAGGGAAGTCGCTCTGTGGAGTGAATGGGAGGCAGCATATTCAGCACTTGCTGTGGTGACGTTGAATTAGGGACTGTAACAGGTAACCCCCTCTGTACTAGTAACATTTGCTAAATTACAGCCACTCTCCCTCCACAGAAAGGTACAGCATGGGAAGTAGCAGTACAGGCTTCCAACCACATTGTTCTGGTAGTAACCTTGAGTGAACAACCTACAGGCGTAAGGGGATAATTCAATCCCTGGGTCCATTTCATAATTGACCTCTCTGCTGTGACTACCAACAAAGGGACCAATAGTGACAAACATTTTTTTTTAGATAGATACTTGTCTATTATGAACCCCTGAAAACACCATCATATAATTATGGCTTTCGATCATTGCTGGTTTTCATCTGTGCCAGGCTATAGCATATGTCTTAGAAGTGAATGGTTTCATATTCCACAGGAGTGCAATTCAAGGGAATGATATTGATCTATGAAACCCTGCATGATTTGCATAACCAACACTTCCTCTTGCCATGCACTAACTAGGGCTGCATTTAAAATTAGCCAACATACCCTAGCTAGCAACCCCTAGATTTGAATGTTTGGGGCGTGCTGGCCAGATGTTCTCAGTGGAGTGGTCTTGGACTGTGGAACTCACTTTCCCTGTTGATCTGAAAGAGCCTGAGTGTAACCTTTGGGGTATGGTTCATAAATCCATCTATTTACTTAGGCCTTTGCCTGAGATAAGTTGATGGGAAGGATGTTATGTCTTTAAGGATGGCCTTCCCGTAGTTATTGATCAGAGATACTGTCTCTGAGTTTCCACTTTTTATTATATGTTTGTAAATTTGAGGAATGTCCTTTTTATATCCAGTTGTCTGCAAGAAATTGTCAAAACTAGAATTGTTTCTAACTTCTATAAATGTATCCAGAGCCTTTGACAAAGACATAACCAGCAAGCAAACGAATATCTAATTACCAATGTTCTCTGAGTAATCTAGTCTCTCTCAGACAAGATGTTTAGCCTATGAGAGGCACTTCTCTCTACACAGCCACTTCCAGAAGTAACTGCATTGGTGTGTGTGTATGCTAAGTGATCTGCTATTACATATAGGGAGCATGCGATATGGTGAAAGCACTTTAGTGCTAGTGAAAGGCATTAAAGAAATCCATAAATGATAGAAGACAAAGGGGAGTTTTTAAAAACCTCTTTTGGTGACAGATTGTTTTTCTTTTCACAATGCCTTTTATTTAGTATAAATATAGGTGGTTTGAAAATGTAGCTTTGCAGTGCACATAGGTTCTGCCTCCACTCTAACTGTAAATGGGGAATTGTCACTAGTGGATGTGTTTCCAGTGGGATCCCTCAGGGAATGGTTTTGGCCTTACACTGTTTAACATTTTTATCAGTGACCTGGAAGAAAACCATCACTGATAAAGTTTGCAGATGCCACAAAAATTGGGGGAGTGGTAAATAATGAAGAAGATAGACTACTGATTGAGAGAGATTTGGATTAATAGGTAAACTGGGAGCAAGCAACATAGGCGCCGACTCTGTGGGTGGTCTGGGGCTGGAGCACCCACAGGGAAAAAATGGTGGGTGCTGAGCACCCACCGGCAACCCCCTTATCAGCTCAGCCCCACCCCCCACCAGTGCCTCCCGCCCGTCGGCGGGCCCCACAGATCAGCACCTCCTGCCTGCCTCAATCAGCTGTTTCATGGCACGCAGGAGGCTCTGGGC